>NC_041389.1:499859877-499873999 GCF_002162155.2 Triticum dicoccoides
GACGGAGGACGCCGGCGAGACGCGGGAGGCGCGCGGACGCGGGAGCCTGGCGGCGCGCGGGCCGGCTGCGGGCCGGGCGGGCCGGCTGCGGGCCGGGCAGGCCCGACGGCGGAGGCGGCGGGGAGGCCACGTGGCACCACGCGGTTGGCCGGGGGAAGCGGGGCAGACGTGTCCGGCTGGGGTGGACACGTCCGGCGGCAGGAGGAGGAAGAGGCTAGGGTTTTGGGGGTATTGACTGCGAAATTTTCGGGGAGAGCACATATTTATAGATTCTGGGAGCTAGGAGAGTCCAAATGAGGAGCGGTTTTCGCCCACACGATCGTGATCGAATGACCGAGAGCATAGAGGGGAGTTTGCTGGGTTTTGGGCCACTTTGGAGGGGTGTTGGGCTGCAAGACGAAAGGGGCTTTTACGGTTACCCGGTTAACCGTTGGAGTATCAAACGACCTCCAAATGGCACGAAACTTGACAGGCGGTCTACCGGTGTTATACCAAGGCCTCTTGGCAAACCTCGGTCCATTCCGAGAACGTTTAACACCTGCTCACAACGAGAGACAAAAGGGGGACGCCGAATCGCAAAACGGACAACGGGGAAAAAGCTCGGATGCAATAGACGAACACGCATGCAAAATGAAATGCACATGATGACATGATAAAATGCAACACGCAAGCAAATGACATGGCAACAACGACGAATAACAGGCAGACACCTGGCGGATCAAATCCGGGGCGTTACAACGCCACACCCCTCCCGATGAACAGAACCCCCGTTTCGACCGTAGCGCTCCAACACAAGTTTGTTTCCTCCGTTTTGCGGTACGCCACACCCCTCCCGATAAACAGGACCCCGTTTCGACCGTAGGAGGTCTAACAGAAGTCCGTTTCCTCCGTTTTGCTGTATGCCAAACCCCTCTCGATGAACAAGATCCCATTTCGACCATGGCCGGTCGAACACAAGGCCGTTTCCTTCGTTCCACGGTACGCCAGGCCTCGTTTCCATTGGATGTTCCGTCCAAGCCCTCCTGATGAACACGACGATGCATTCCGTTCCGACCCAGCCGGTTGGCTCCCCATGAACACAACGACGACGCAGTTTCTCCATTCCGACCCAGCCATGTACACGAGCCCTGGCTGTATGTATGCGCGAGTAGGCGTTCGAGACCCCGCTCATATGTACGTATGTGCCCGTATTTACTTTCTTGCACCCTGGCCATTGTACGTACGTGTACATGCTACGTGCGCGCCTCTACTACGACATGTGCACGTCTACATCGACCAGTATGTACGTACACGTTAGCGACAAGAATGACAATGCTACGTACGCTTCGACCAGGTGGGTCCCGACTGTCAGGCACTTCCTTGCGTGCGAAGATGTAGCTCGTGGGTCAAAGCAGTCAGGGGGGTGAGTCATTTTTTTTGCCCGGACACACTTCCTTGTGTGCGAAGATGTAGCTGGTGGGTCTTAGCAGTCAGGGGGGAATTTTTTTTTGCGAAATATGGTGGCCTGTCTGGTGGGTCCCTGCTGTCAGGTGGAGGAATAATTATTTTGCGCGTAATAAGGAGGCACTTCCTTGCGGCCTCCATGGACCCAGCTGTCAGCCTCTCCACGTATAGTACTCTTCCGATGGAAGTCGTTCCTTGACCATGTTGACCACGCCGCACTGAGAGCACCAGGGAGGTGGGCGACGGCGAGGCCTAGGAAGGAGATGACATGGAGCCGGGGAAGATGTGACAGTGGAAGCCCGCGCGGAGAGGAGTATGATGGTTCACTGGTTTGGCTATGGTGTGAGGCTGCCGTCGCCGCAGGGCCTGGCCAATGATGGGAATAATAGGTGGTGGTGAGGCCTCCGCGGCAGCACAGCCGGCCACGGGAGGCAGGAGCATGCAACACGACCGGCACTGCTTTGAGCGGCTGGAGCAAGAAGACCAGAGGTTGAAGAAGCACTACGGCCGTTGGATGGACATCGTACGGTCACTGGAGCTAGAATCGTTCATATTGACTAAGTTGACAGAGCCCTTCGTCCCCGTCAACTTAGTAGGTCCACAAGTTAGCCTCCCACCAAGGAGGGTCCCAGCTAGCAGGGGGAGTATTCATTTTTTTATGCGTAATAAGGAGGCACTTCTGGTGGGTCTGAGCTGACAGCGGGGGGAATGTTTTTTTCGCGAAATACGGTGGCCCGTCCGGTGGGTCCCAGCAGTCAGGGGGGAATTTTTTCCGGGAAATACGATGGCCCGTCCGGTGAGTTCGTACTGTCAGGTGGAGGAATAATTATTTTGCGTGTAATAAGGAGGCACTTCCTTGCAGCTGTCGTGGACCCAGTTGTCAGCCTCTCCATGTACAGTACTCTTCCGATGGAAGTCGGTCGTTGACCACATTGACCATGCCGCGCCGAGAGCACCATGACGGTGGACGACGGCGAGGCCTAGGAAGGGGACGACGCAGAGCCGTGGAAGACGCGGTAGTGGATGCCCATGCGGAGAGGAGTACGAGGGTTCACTAGTTCGGTTGCGGTGTGAGGCTGCCGTCGCCGCAGAATAACGGGGGGTGTGGGTGAGTGGAGGGATGGCTTGGCCAGCAGTGGGAGTAGCAGGGGCGGTGAGGCCTCCGCAGCAGCACAGCCGGCCACGGGAGGCAGGAGCAGGCGGCACGACCGGCGCTGCTTTGGGCGGCTCGAGCAAGAAGACTGGAGGTTGAAGAAGCACTACGGCCATTGTATGGACATCGTACGGTCACTGCAAGTAGAAAGGTTTATATTGACTATGTTAACAAAGCCCTTGGTACGCGTCAACTTAGTAGGCCCTGATACGTCCATTTTGCATCATGCTTTTATATCAATATTTATAGCATTATGGACCGTTATTACACATTATATCTCATTACTTATGGCTATTCTCTCTTATTTTACAAGGTTTACCATGAAGAGGGGGATGTCGGCAGGTGGAATTCTGGCTGGAAAAGGAGCAAACATTGGAAACCTATTCTGCACAACTCCAAAAGTCCTGAAACTCCACGAAACAACTTTTTGGGATTTATAAGAATTTCTGAGCGAAAGAAATAGGCCAAGGGGCCCACACCCTGTCCAGGACACAGCACCGCCCTATAGGGTGCGCCCCCTATCTCCTGCCCCCCTTGGTGGGCCTCCAGCATCCATCTTCTGCTGTATCATCACTTTTACCCTGGAAAAAATTGTGGGCAAGCTTACGGGACGAAACTCTACCGCCACGAGGCGGAACCTTGGCGGAACCAATCTAGGGCTCTGGCAGAGCTGTTCTGCCGGGGACACTTCCCTATGGGAGGGGGAAATCATCACCAACGATTCTCTCATCGGGAGGGGGTCAATCTCCATCAACATCTTCACCAGCACCATCTCCTCTCAAACCCTAGTTCATCTCTTGTATCCAATCTTGTATCCAAAACCACAAATTGGTACCTGTGGGTTGCTAGTAGTGTTCATTACTCCTTGTAGTTGATACTTATTGGTTTACTTGGTGGAAGATCATATGTTCAGATCCTTAATGCATATTATTACACCTCTGATTATGAACATGAATATGCTTTGTGAGTAGTTACGTTTGTTCCTGAGGACATGGGTGAAGTCTTGCTATTAGTCGTCATGTGAATTTGGTATTCGTTCGATATTTTGATGAGATGTATGTTGTCTTCTCCTCTAGTGGTGTCATGTGAACGTTGACTACATGACACTTCACCATTATTGGGCCTAGAGGAGGGCATAGGGAAGTAATAAGTAGATGATGGGTTGCTAGAGAGACAGAAGCTTAAACCCTAGTTTATGCGTTGCTTCGTTAGGGGCTGATTTTGATCCACATGTTTCATGCTATGGTTAGGTTTACCTTAATACTTTTGTTGTAGTTGCGGATGCTTCCAATAGGGGTTAATCATAAGTGGGATGCTTGTCCAAGTAAGGGAAGTAACCAAGCACCAGTCCACCCACATATCAAATTATCAAAGTACTGAACGCGAATCATATGAGCGTGATGAAAACTAGCTTGACGATAATTCCCATGTGTCCTCGGGAGCTCCTTTCTCATTATTAGAAATTGTCCAGGCTTATCCTTTGCTAAACAAAGGATTGGGCCACCTTGCTGCACCTTATTTACTTTATTTACTTGTTACTCGTTACTATTTATCTTATCATAAAACTATCTATCACCTACAATTTCAGTGCTTGCAGAAAACCTTACTGAAAACCGCTTATCATTTCCTTATGCTCCTCGTTGGGTTCGACACTCTTACTTATCGAAAGGACTAGGATAGATCCCCTACACTTGTGGGTCATCAAGACTCTTTTCTGACGCCGTTGCCGGGGAGTGTAGCGCTTTTGGTGAGTGTAGCGCTTTTGGTGAGTGGAACTTGGTAAGGAAACATTTATATAGTGTGCTGAATTTTTTTGTTACTTGTCACTATGGAAACTAATCCTTTGAGGGGCTTGTTTGGGGTATCTTCACCCCATCCAAAAGAGCAAAGAGTTGCTCCTCAACCTACTGAACTTTATGAAAATATTCACTTTGAGATTCCTTTGGGTATGATAGAGAAACTTCTAGCTAATCCATTTGCAGGAGATGGAATATTGCATCCCGATTTACACCTTATCTTTGTGGATGAAGTTTGTGGATTATTAAGCTTGCAGGTATTCCCGATGATGTTGTCAAAAGGAAGGTCTTCCCTTTATCTTTGAAAGGGAGATGCATCGACATGGTATAGGCTATGTGATGATATGAGATCTTGGAATTATAAGCGATTGAAGTTGGAATTTCACCAGAAGTTCTATCCTATGCATCTTGTTCATCGTGATCGTAATTACATATATAATTTTTGGCCTCGCGAAGGAGAAAGCATTGCTCAAGCTTGGGGGAGGCTTAAGTCAATGTTATATTCATGCCCCAATCATGAGCTCTCTTGGGAAATGATTATTCAGAATTTTTATGCTCGGCTTTCTCTTGATAATCGCAACCTGCTCGATACTTCATGTGTTGGTTCTTACATGCTGAAGACTATTGATTTCAAATGGGACTTATTGGAAAGAATTAAACACAACTCTGAAGATTGGGGTTCCGACGATGGTAAGGAGTCAGGTATGACACCTAAGTTCGATTGTGTTAAATCTTTTGTGGATACCGATGCTTTTCGTGGATTTAGCGCTAAGTGTGGACTTGGCTCTGAGATAGTAGCTACTTTTTGTGAATCTTTTGCTACTCATGTTGATCTCCCTAAAGAGAAGTGGTTTAAATATAATCCTCCTGTTGAAGTGAAAGTAGTTGCACCTATTACAGTCGAAGCAAAGACTATCACCTATAGTGATCCTATTGTTCCTACTGCTTATGTTGAAAGACCTCCTTTTCCCATTAGGATAAAGGATCATGCTAAAGCTTTGACTATTGTTCGTAAGAGTAATACTAGGACTTATACACCTCCTGAGCAAATTAATGTTGAACCTATTATTGCTATGGTTAAAGATCTCTTAGATGAGGACTTAGATGGGCATGTCATTTCTTTCTGTGGAGAGACTGCTAATATTGCTAGGCCAGATACTAAGACACGTAGACCTGTCATAGGCACGCCTGTTATTTCTGTTAAAATAGGAGGTCATTGTTATCATGGTTTATGTGATATGGGTGCTAGTGCTAGCGCTATCCCTTATGATTTATATAAAGAAATTATGCACGACATTGCACCCGTTGAATTAGAAGACATTGATGTTACTATTAAGCTTGCTAATAGGGATACCATTAAACCTGTTGGGATTGTTAGAGATGTTGAATTTATGTGGGAAGGTTAAATATCCTACTGATTTTCTTATTCTTGCTTCCCCACAAGATGCCTTTTGTCCAATTATTTTTGGTAGACCCTTCTTGAATACTGCTAGTGCTAAGATTAATTGTGAAAAGAATATTGTCACTGTTGGCATAGATGGTATGTCTCATGAGTTTAATTTCGCTAAGTTTAGTAGACAACCTCGTGAAAGGGAACCACCTAGCAAGGATGAGATTATTGGTCTTGCTTCCATTGCTGTTCCTCCAACTGATCCGTTAGAACAATATTTACTAGACCATGAAAACGATATGTTTATGAAGGAAAGGGAAGAAATAGATGAGGTGTTCCTTAAACAGGAACCTATGCTGAAACATAACCTTCCCATTGAAATTCTTAGGGATCCCCCTCCACCCAAGGGTGATCCCGTGTTTGAACTCAAACCATTACCTGATAATCTTAAGTATGCTTATCTTGATGAAAAAGAAATATATCATGTTATTATTAGTGCTAACCTTTCAGAGAAAGAAGAAGAAAGATTATTGAAAACTCTGAAGAAGCACCGAGCAGCTATTGGATATACTCTGGATGATCTTAAGGGCATTAGTCCCACATTATGTCAACACAAGATTTCAGTGGAGAAAGATGCCAAACCAGTTAGGGATCCTCAAAGACGATTAAATCCCAAGATGAAGGAAGTGGTAAGAAAGGAGATACTAAAGCTCCTTGAGGCATGTATTATTTATCCCGTTGCTGATAGTGAATGGGTAAGCCGTGTCCATTGTGTCCCTAAAAAGGGAGGTATTACCGTCGTTCCTAATGATAAAGATGAATTGATCCCGCAAAGAATTATTACAGGTTATAGGATGGTAATTGATTTCCATAAGTTAAATAAATCTATTAAGAAAGATCATTACCCTTTACCTTTTATTGATCAAATGCTAGAAAGGCTATCCAAACACACACATTTTTGCTTTCTAGATGGTTATTCTGGTTTCTCTCAGATACCTGTGTCAGCGAAGGATCAATCTAAAACTACTTTTACTTGCCCTTTTGGTACTTTTGCTTATAGACGTATGCCTTTTGGTTTATGTAATGCACCTGCTACCTTTCAAAGATGCATGATGGCTATATTCTCTGATTTTTGTGAAAAGATTTGTGAGGTATTCATGGATGACTTCTCTGTCTATGGATCCTCTTTTGATGATTGTTTGAGCAACCTTGATCGAGTTTTGCAGAGATGCGAAGACACTAGTCTCGTCCTGAATTGGGAAAAGTGTCACTTTATGGTTAATGAAGGCATACTCTTGGGCACAAGATCTCCGAGAGAGGTATTGAAGTTGATAAAGCCAAAGTTGATGCTATTGAAAAGATGCCATGTCCCAAGGACATAAAAGGTATAAGAAGTTTCCTTGGTCATGCTGGTTTTTATAGAAGGTTCATTAAGGACTTTTCTAAAATCTCTAGGCCTTTGACTAATTTATTGCAAAAAGATTTTCCTTTTGTCTTTGATGATGATTGTGTAGAAGCGTTTGAAGTGCTTAAGAAAGCTTTGATCACTGCACCTATTGTTCAGCCACTTGATTGGAATTTACCTTTTGAAATTATGTGCGATGCTAGTGATTATGATGTAGGTGCTGTTTTAGGGCAAAGAGTTGATAAGAAATTGAATGTTATCCAGTATGCTAGTAAGACTCTTGATACTGCCCAGAGAAATTATGCTACTACTGAAAAAGAGTTCTTAGCATTTGTGTTTGCTTGTGATAAGTTCAGACCTTATATTGTTGATTCCAAAGTTACTATTCACACTGATCATGCTGCTATTAAATATCTTATGGAAAAGAAAGATGCTAAGCCTAGACTCATTAGATGGGTTCTCTTGCTCCAAGAGTTTGATTTTCACATTATTGATAGAAAGGGAGCTGAGAACCCCGTTGCAGATAACTTGTCTAGGTTAGAGAATGTTCTTGATGACCCACTGCCTATTAATGATACCTTTCCTGATGAACAATTAGCGGTCGTCAATGCTTCTCGTACTGCTCCTTGGTATGCTGATTATGCTAATTACATTGTTGCTAAATATTTACCGCCTAGTTTTACATACCAGCAAAAGAAAAAGTTCTTTTATGATTTAAGACATTACTTCTGGGATGATCCACACCTTTATAAAGAAGAAGTAGATGGTGTTATTAGATGTTGTGTGCCTGAGCATGAACAGGAACAGATCCTATGCAAGTGTCACTCTGAATCTTATGGAGGACACCACGCTGGAGATAGAACTGCACACAAGGTACTACAATCTGGTTTTTATTGGCCTACTCTCTTCAAAGATGCTCGTAAGTTTGTCTTATCTTGTGATGAATGTCAAAGAATAGGTAACATTAGTAGACGTCAAGAAATGCCTATGAATTATTCTCTTGTTATTGAACCATTTGATGTTTGGGGCTTTGACTATATGGGACCTTTTCCTGCCTCTAATGGTTATACACATATTTTAGTTGCTGTTGATTACGTTACTAAGTGGGTAGAAGCTATTCCAACTAGTAGTGCTGATCATAACACTTCTATTAAAATGCTTAAAGAAGTTATTTTCCCGAGGTTTGGAGTCCCTAGATATCTTATGACTGATGGTGGTTCACATTTCATTCATGGTGCTTTCCGTAAGATGCTCGCTAAGTATGATGTCAATCATAGAATAGCATCTCCTTATCATCCGCAGTCTAGTGGTCAAGTAGAGTTGAGCAATAGAGAGCTCAAATTAATTTTGCAAAAGGCTATGAATAGATCTAGAAAGAATTACTCCAAAAAACTTGATGATGCATTATGGGCCTATAGAACTGCATACAAAAATTCTATGGGTATGTCTCCTTATAAGATGGTTTATGGAAAAGCGTGTCATTTACCTCTTGAACTTGAACATAAAGCATATTGGGCTATTAAAGAGCTAAATTATGACTTCAAACTTGCCGGTGAGAAGAAGTTATTCGATATTAGCTCACTTGATGAATGGAGAACCCAAGCCTATGAGAATGCCAAGCTTTTCAAAGAAAAAGTCAAACGCTGGCATGATAAGAGGATACAAAAGCATGAGTTTAACGTAGGAGATTATGTGTTATTATTCAACTCTCACTTAAGATTTTTTGCAGGAAAACTTCTCTCAAAATGGGAAGGTCCCTACGTTATCGAGGAGGTCTATCGTTCTGGTGCCATAAAAATCAACAACTTCGAAGGCACAAATCCGAGGGTGGTAATCGATCAAAGAATTAAACATTATATTTCAGGTAATCCTATCAATGTTGAAACTAATATTATTGAAACTGTAACCCCTGAGGAATACATAAGGGACACTTTCCAGAACATCCCAGACTCCGAAAAGGCATAGGTATGTGGTACGGTAAGTAAACCGACTCCAAAACAACTCCAATGGCATTTTTTATCAGTTTTGGAATATTTAAGAATTTTAGGAAGAAAGAAGTAGTACGAAAGGGACACGAGGCTCCCACGAGAGTGGAGGGCGCGCCCCCACCTCTAGGGCGCGCCCCCTGTCTCGTGGGCACCCCGCGTGCCTCCCGGACTCTGTTTTCTTGCACGTTACATATTTTGGTCGGTAAAAATTTATTATATATACTCCCGAAGGTTTTGACCACCGTATCATGCAAATTTCCTCTATTTTCGTTTCAAGCTTATCCTGTTGCAGAATTAAGCAAGATGTCTTCTCAGGAGTCAATTAGGGAGAGCTGGGTGTCTCACCCAACGCCAGGTCCAGGAGCGAATAGCGATGCCTACCACTTTGGACCATCAACGGAGGATGAGATGGAGGCTGATTTGAAAAGGATAGATGCCATGGAAGAAGATCAAGAAGTCACCTCTCGTCTCCGAGCAGAATTTATGATAGGGGAACTACCGAGCGTGGCTGTTCCAACTTCGGTCATCCCTTCCAATTCTAAATTTCTTTCTTACGAAAATATGAAAAAGAGTTCCACTTGTTCTCCAGAATATATGCAACATCCTTGGGTAAAAGGAGCTTTGGCCGTTACAGGTAAGCTCCGTAAAGAGATTATGGATCTCAAATAACAAGTCAATAAGCTCGAGGAGGAGAACCGCATCCTAAAGGGCATCATCACCAAGAAGATCATAACACCAACCATGAAGAAGGAGAAATAATCACATGGGTATGGGCACTCCCCTTGGAAACTTCCAAGCTTGGGGGAGGTGCCCCGGTATCGTATCACCATCACACTCCTATCTTTATCGCTTTATTTAGTTCGATCCTTTTAGTAGTATATTGGTCTAGTAGATTGAAGTTTTGATATCAAGTAGTTTGAGTTTTGCTTTGTGATCTCCTTTTGTATTCGAGTCCGCGAGCTATCTATAATAAAGATTAGTGTTGAGTCAAGGGATTTGCTATGTGCTATGATCTTGAGAAAGTAGAAAGAATAAAAGAGTTCATATTGATCTTATGGATAGTGATAACTTCACACATAGAAAGTATGAGGCATAAAAATTGTTGGGAGTTGATGAACGTAGCCTTGGTCATTGTTGCAATTAATAGGAAGTAATAAGGGAAGAGAGGTTCACATATAAATACACTATCTTGGACATCTTTTATGATTGTGAGCACTCATTAAGTATGACATGCTAAAAGAGTTGACGGTGGACAAGGAAGACAACGTAATGGTTTATGTTTTCTCACATCTCAGTTAAAGTATGTTGTCATTGTCCTTCCGAACATGTTGAGCTTGCCTTTCCCCCTCATGCTAGCCAAATCCCTAGCACCAAGTAGAAATACTACTTGTGCTTCCAAATACCCTTAAACCCAGTCTTGCCACGAGAGTCCACCATATCTACCTATGGATTGAGTAAGATCCTTCAAGTAAGTTGTCAACGGTGCAAGCAATAAAATTGCTCTCTAATTATGTATGACTTATTAGTGCGGAGAAAATAAGCTTTGTACGAACTTGTTGTGGAAGTAATAAAAGCGACGCACTGCATAATAAAGGTCCACACACAAGGGGCAATATAAAGTGACGTTCTCTTGCATTAAGATTTTATGCATCAACCCTAAAAGCGCATGACAACCTCTGCTTCCCTCTGCGAAGGGCCTATCTTTTACTTCATGTTTTTACTTTATGCTTTTATTTTGCGCTTGAGTCAAGGTGATCTCCACCTTTCCCTTTTTCATTTTATCATTTGGCAAGCTCTTCGTGTTTGAAAGATCATGATATACATATCCAATTGGATGTTCGTTAGCATGGGCTATTATTGTTGACATCACCTAAAGGTGAATACGTTGGGAGGCAACACAATAAGCCCCTATCTTTCTCAGTGTCTGGCTGAAACTCCATAACCACAAAGTATTGCGTGAGTGTTAGAAATTGTAGAGGACTACAAGATAGTTGAGTATGTGAGCCTGCTGAAAAGCTCTTTTATTGACTCTTTCTGATGTTACGATAAATTGCAATTGCTTCAATGACTGAGATTGTAGTTTGGTAGTTCCCAATGAAGTTTCTGAACCATACTTGACATTGTGAATTGCTTGTTACTTGAGCATAGGAAATCACATGAAAAAATCTATATATGTTGTCGTTATTAGAATGATCATGATGCCCTCATGTCCGTATTTTATTTTTTATCGACACCTCTATCTCTAAACATGTGGACATATTTTTCGATTTCGGCTTCCGCTTGAGGACAAGCGAGGTCTAAGCTTGGGGGAGTTGATACGTCCATTTTGCATCACGCTTTTATATCAATATTTATAGCATTATGGACTGTTATTACACATTATCTCTCATTACTTATGGCTATTCTCTCTTATTTTACAAGGTTTACCATGAAGAGGGGGAATGCTGGCAGCTGGAATTCTGGCTGGAAAAGGAGCAAACATTGGAAACCTATTCTGCACAACTCCAAAAGTCCTGAAACTCCATGATACAACTTTCTGGGATTTATAAGAATTTCTGAGCGAAAGAAATATGCCAGGGGGTCCACACCCTGTCTAGGAGACAGGGGGACGCCCCCCCTATAGGGCGCGCCCCTATCTCCTAGGGCCCCTAGTGGGCCTCCATCGTCCATCTTCTGCTATATCATCACTTTTACCCTGGAAAAAATGTGGGCAAGCTTATGGGACTAAACTCCGCCGCCACGAGGCGGAACCTTGGCGGAACCAATCTAGGGCTCTGGCAGAGCTGTTCTGCCGGGGACACTTCCCTCCGAGAGGGGGAAATCATCACCAACGTCATCACCAACGATCCTCTCATCGGGAGGGGGTCAATCTCCATCAACATCTTCACCAGCACCATCTCCTCTCAAACCCTAGTTCATCTCTTGTATCCAATCTTGTATCCAAAACCACAAATTGGTACCTATGGGTTGCTAGTAGTGTTGATTACTCCTTGTAGTTGATACTTATTGGTTTACTTGGTGGAAGATCATATGTTCAGATCCTTAATGCATATTATTACACCTCTGATTATGAACATGAATATGCTTTGTGAGTAGTTACGTTTGCTCCTGAGGATATGGGTGAAGTCTTGCTATAAGTAGTCATGTGAATTTGGTATTCGTTCGATATTTTGATGAGATGTATGTTGTCTTCTCCTCTAGTGGTGTCATGTGAATGTCGACTACATGACAGTTCACCATTATTGGGCCTAGAGGAGGGCATAGGGAAGTAATAAGTAGATGATGCGTTGCTAGAGTGACAGAAGCTTAAACCCTAGTTTATGCGTTGCTTCGTTAGGGGCTGATTTGGATCCACATGTTTCATGCTATGGTTAGGTTGTTTACCTTAATACTTTTGTTGTAGTTGTGGATGCTTGCAATAGGGATTAATCATAAGTGGGATGCTTGTCCAAGTAAGGGCAGTACCCAAGCACTGGTCCACCCACATATCAAATTATCAAAGTACCGAACACGAATCATATGAGCGTGATGAAAACTAGCTTGACGATAATTCCCATGTGTCCTCGGGAGCTCCTTTATCATTATTAGAAATTGTCCAGGCTTATCCTTTGCTAAATAAAGGATTGGGCCACCTTGCTGCACCTTATTTACTTTATTTACTTGTTACTCGTTACTATTTATCTTATCATAAAACTATCTATCACCTACAATTTCAGTGCTTGCAGAAAACCTTACTGGAAACCACTTATCATTTCCTTCTGCTCCTCGTTGGGTTCGACACTCTTACTTATCGAAAGGACTATGATAGATCCCCTACACTTGTGGGTCATCAGGCCCACAGGTCAGCCTCCCACTATGGTGGGTCCCAGCTAGCACGGGGAGTATTCATTTTTTGTGTGATAAGGAGGCACTTCCTTGCGTGCGAAGATATAGCTGGTGGGTCCGACCTGTCAGCGGGGGGAACATTTTTTCATGGAATATAGAGGCCCTTCCGATGGGTCCCAAATGTCAGCTGGAGGAATCATTATTTTGTGCGTAATAAGGAGGCATTTCCTTGTGTAGGTCCGTGGACCCAACTGTCAGCCTCTCCACATACAGTCCATGTCCGATGGAAGTCGTTTCTTGACCACGTTCACCACACCGCGCCGAGAGCACCAGGACGGTGGATGATAGCGAGGCCTAGGAAGGGGACGCGGAGCCGGGGAAGATGCGGCAGTGGATGCCCACGAGAGAGGAGTACGATGGTTCACTGGTTCGGCTTCGGTGTGAGGCTGCCGTCACCACAAAATAACAGGGGGTGTGGGTGAGTGGAGGGATGGCCTGGCCAGCGGTGGGAGTAGTAGGGGGCGGTGAGGCCTCCGCGGTAGCACAGCCGGCCATGAGAGGCAGGAGTAGGCGGCACGACCGGCGCTGCTTTGGGCGGCTGGAGCAAGAAGACCAGAGGTTGAAGAAGCACGACGGCCGTTGGATGGACATTGTACGGTCACTACTGCTAGAATCGTTTATATTGACTAAGTTGACAAAGCCCTTGGTACGCGTCAACTTAGTAGGCCCATAGGTCATCCTCCGAAACGGTGCACCCCAGATGTCAGGGGGAGGAATCGTTTTTTGGGCGGCCGAAGCTAGAATATCCGAGATTGAAGAAGAAGCACGACATCCGTTGGATTGACATCCAACGACCACTGCTGCTACACTAGTAGAAAAAGGGCCTACAGTCCCGGTTGGTGAGGGCCTTTAGTCCCGGTTCATGAACCGGGACTAAAGGTTCGGTACTAATGCCCTGACCCTTTAGTCCCGGTTCAATCCAGAACCGGGACAGATGGGCCTCCACGTGGACTGTCGCTGAGCCCAGGCAGGAGGGCCTTTGGTCCCGGTTGGTGGTACCAACCGGGACCAATAGGCATCCACGCGTCAGCATTTCTGTGGCTGGGGTTTTTGTTTTTTTTT
>NC_041389.1:499874096-499879512 GCF_002162155.2 Triticum dicoccoides
TTGGGGGGTTTTGGGGGGTTAATTTAGGTGTTTCATATATTGTGCTATAGCTAGCTAATTAATAGAGAGAAGTGTCCTCTCTTTTGTCCGTGCTTGGTCGACGCTACGTACCATACATACATACGTATAGAGAGGACTAGCTAGACACGCTAGCTAGCTAGCAAGCAAACAGAAGATCGTCATGAACATATATGCATACAGAGAGAAGTGATATCGACCACCTCTCCTTCTCCGAGAGATTGGTCGAACAAACAAGTTCTCGTATATCTATCCGACACTACCGGCTACATATATACAATAATTATCTTTTACAAATATATAATCTCCTAAAATACGGACGCGTGGTCCACATAGTATTCTCCGTCTTCAGCGTACGTGGTCAAGAAAGAATGCCGCCAATTCCTCTTGAATTGCTCGCATGCGATCTGGTGCTAGGAGTTCATCCCGCATCCGAAACATCTAATTTTAAGAAGGGGGTCAATACATATATATATATATATATATATATATATATATATATATATATATATATATATATATATATATATGAATGAATGAAACTCAACACAAATGATGGTAATAAAATAAAATTGTGAATATTGTTATTTACGCACTTCATATTGTTTGTCGGAGTAGCCCCGCTCACAGGACGTGTGGCGGATGGACTCGCAAATGTAGTATCCACAGAAATCATTCCCTTGTTCCTGCCACAACCACTTTACAAGAAATAGAGGTCAATCAAACTGATAATTAGCAAGCATGCTAAATGGTATTGATGAAACTAGCGCTTGAATCACTAGGAGATGCCTGGAATATGCTACTATATAGTACTTACTTTCGGGTGCCTAAATTGCAGCTTCTTCGGTAGTCCCGGAGCTTTTTTGGTGAATTTTCTCCAAGCCCTGCCATACAAAGAAAACAATTACTTGATATCAGAAATGAACAAAGTTGCTGATATGGTGGATAATGATCGATTTAACTTACTTCTCGAGCATTTCAGTCATGTCCGCATACTCCTTGGGATCTTTTCGCTTGGAGTCTAAGACAGTTACTACTCCCTTCTCAAGCTTAATCTCTAGGAGAATATAGTGGTAGTTGCGCACACATGCATAACTCATCAATATTACATTACTATAACCTGGACTAATAAGGAAACCGAATATGCCACAAGACAGTAACACTCACTTGAAGTTGTAAGGAAAGAGTATTATATCTTTGTGTTCATTTATTTCCAACGATCGTAGCAAGTTGGCCTCGGTTTCTTGGGCACGATATTGAACCTCAGTTGCATCTATGAGATACATGTTAATGAACCCAATATCTCCTACTTGTCTTTTCTTCAATTCGGCGATCTTCAATCTGCATAATATAGTGAGGATAATTATAAATACATGCAAATGAAAGGGCTGAGTTATATAGAGAGACTTAATGACGGAAGTAGTACTACTTACAGACAGTAGGAGGTGACCGTTGCTTTATCGATGGCCAATTGATTGAAAAACTGATAGAACTCCTCAAATGGAATAGGCAACAGTTCAATTCCAAGGAGATCATGCTCCTTTTTAACTCTCACATACAAAGTACTCCTCCCCTCAGACTCTTTGCAGGTTTTCATGTACCAATCATGCAATCTTTGCATCATCATTGATAGAGAACTTTCATCTTTGACGAGAGGCTTCCCGTACTCGTATCTTTGTATCTGCACCTCCAAGATATCATAATGTACATCGTCGGGTAGGTAATCTGCAGGATTGCCATAACCGGGCACCATCCTCGGATCGACGATGTCGCTAGCAGGCACCTTGAGCGGGGGGCACGATTGCTTCGCTTGTTCGCCGAGCTGGGCAATTTTTTTCCCAGCTCGTCATTCTTTCATCCTTTGATCACTTTTAGTACTTCCCGACCTCTTCGCTTCGGCAAATGCCTTTCCAATAATGCGCTCATAGTTGCCTTTCGGCGGAGACTTGGGTGGTTTTGTCAGGGCAGCCAGAGTGCGCTTCCCTTTCACCGGATCTACCTTCTCCTCCGGAGGTGGATGTCTCTTTGCTTTCAACCCTTGAAACCAGTCATCCACTTCGGTCTACGCGATCTTCGCGTTTTCCTCCTCGCTCCTCTCGTACGGTAACTTCTCTGGAGTCTTCAGAGAAGGACCGAATCTGTATCTCCTCCCGCCTTTGGCTGTACTGCTAGACGCCGGCAGAGTAGACGGAGCGGATGTCTTCTTTCCTTGCTTACGAGGTGGAGGAGAAGGACTGCGACGCGCCGTAGAAGCCGGAGCGGCGGCGGGTCTCTTCCGCCCTTGCTGATGAGGTGGAGAAGGAGGAGGCTGGCTGCTCGGGCACGCCGGCGCAGGCGGAGAAGGAGGCGGAGTGCCGCCACGCGCCGGAGAAGGAGCGGGCCGAGTGCCCTGATCGTCACTCGCCGGTGGAGGAGGCGGAGTGCCCTGACTCGCCGGAGGAGGAGGTGGAGGCGGAGGCGTCCAGTTCGGAAGGTTGATGAGATCCTTCCGCCATAGGCATGGAGTCTTCAGAGCCGAACCCAGCCGATACTCCCCTTCACCGGTAGGGTGGTCAAGCCGGAGGTCCTCAAATCCCTCCGTTATTTCATCGACCATCACCTTAGCATATCCTTTTGGAATAGGCCGGCAGTGAAAAGTTGAGTCGGGTTTAGTAGGATAAACAGAGCCAACAGCCGCCTTGACCTTCAAATTGCTCCATTGCGCCATAAGGTGGCAATTTTCAGCATCCGTGATAGCATCCACGGGATAGCTGGCAGGAGCCGTCAAGGCATGCTCTGGCTGAAGCAGCTCGGTGGAAGCCACGCTGCTTTTCCGCTGAGATGGCGGGGTAGCTTCGGGGGAAGCTTCGGCAGGTCGTTTGCTACGATCTGCTTCTCGTTCCTCTAGCCCCATTACCCTTTCGTGCAGCGACTGCAGTTGGCTCTGCTCCAGTTTCTTCCTCCTCTCGTGGGTTTTGTAACCCCCTGCGTCCGGAAATCCAGCCTTCCACGAAACGGAGCCTGGCGTGCCTCGTGTCCGTCCAGGGTGCTCAAGATTGCCGAGGGCCATTGTGAGCTCGTCCTTCTCCCTGTCTGGAACGAACGTCCCTTGCTGCGCTGCTTCGATATATTGCTGAAGCTTCTTGACTGCTATGTCCAATTGTTCCTCCGTCCAAATGCACTTCCCTGTTATAGGGTCCAAGGATCTGCCGGCCCCAAAGAACCAAGTCCGGCAACGTTCTGGCCAGTTCATTGTCTCTGGTTCGACCCCTTTATCAAGCAGATCATTCTCAGCCTTGGCCCACTTAGGCTGGGCTACGAGGTAGCCACCTGACCCCGTGCGATGGTGAAGCTTCTTCTTCTCAGCATTTCTCTTGTTTGTCGCCGACATTTTTTTTACTCTTTTCCGATGTCTTGTGGGCCACAAATGCGGGCCAGTCATCTCTGATCTTCTCATATTTGCCAATGAATTCTGGTGTCTCATTTTTTTCGACATACCTATTGAGGTCTTTCTTCCAATTCCTGAATAGGTCTTCCATCTTCCTCAGAGCAAAAGACTTGATTAATGGCTCTATAACTGGCTTCTCCGGATCATCCTCCGGCAGTAGGGTGAAATTTGACTTCAGCTCAGTCCAAAGATTCTTTTTCTGCATCTCATTGACATAAGACACCTCAGGGTCTTCGTTCTTAGGCTTATACCATTGCTGGATGCTGATCGGGATCTTGTCCCTAACCAGAACCCCACACTGAGCAACAAATGCCTTCTTTGTCCGGTAGGGTTCAATCGGTTGGCCGTCGCGCGCGATTTGTATGATCTCAAACTTTTCATCCGAGCTCAACTTTTTCTTCAGGCCTCGTCTCTTTACCGAAGTTGTGCTCGATCCGGAGGGCTAGAAAAAAGAACAAAGACGAGAGTTAATTAATATGTGTACATACCAAAACAATGAATGCATCAATTAGTTAGTCAGCACATGCTTAACTAATATATATACCTGGCCGGACTCGGTTTGGTGATCACCGGAGCCGTCCTCACAGTCTACTTCTTCACCCTCTCCTTCTTGCACCGGCATTGGGTCATCGGAGCCATGTAAATCAATGAGGAGAGGGCCAGCTGCTTCTTCACCCTCTCCTTCCAGACCATCATTGTCGTTGAGAAACATCGAGGAGAGGGCATCACTTCCTTCTGCGATTATGTCCCTCAACAACGCTTCTTGTGCTTCGTCTCGGGGGGTGTCCATAGTTTCTACAAATATTTACAACATGGCAATTATTATTCAAACATGACAGATATGGATATATTAGTGGCAAACGTAGAACTAGCTAGCTAATCACAATAAGGAATCATATTAGTGGCCTCGACGCTGCTTCTCTAGGGTTTGGGGTGGCCTCGACAACGCTTCAAGGGTTAGGGGGTGGCCTCGAGAACGCTTCAATCTAGGAGGGGGTAATATCGACCCCCCACGTGTTGAAGCTATCGGGAGGGGGTCGACGTTGAACACTACATCTATGTCCCACAAGTGACGTGGGCATCGACGCCCGCGGTAGGGTAGAGGGTCGTGGATCACCGAGTGGTCGAGGGTCAAGGGGTCGGGAGGATCGCTGAGGGGTCGAGAGCCTTCGACCCTTGACCCCTTAATGACCCTCGACCCTGAAACCTTCGACCCTTGACCCCTTAACGACCCTCGACCCTGAAACCTTCGACCCTTGACCCCTTAACGACCCTCGACCCTCTACCCTAGTTCCCGACCCTCGACCCCTCGGTGATCCTCGACACCCTCGTTATATCAACAACGAAGCAACATACATATACATGGGAAAATAATGTTATCGGGGAGGGGGTATCGGTACCCCCCCTCGTGTCAAAGTTTCTTCTTTCTCCTCTATTCCTTTCTTTCTTCTTCTCCTCTCATGTTGAAGTTATCGGGAGGGGTATATCGACGATGACAGAGGAGAAGATCGAAGAAAAAAAAGAAGAAAAAAAAGGAGAAGAAGAAAGGAATAGAGGAGAAGAAGAAAAAAATAGAATATTTTCTATTTTTTCTTCTTCTCCTCTATTCCTTTCTTCTTCTCCTCTTCTTTTTCTTCTTTTTTCCTCTTCTTATTTATTTCTCCTCTTCTTCCTCCCCTCTTCTTCTCCTTTCTTCCTCTTCTTTTTTCCTTTTTCCTCTCATTCTTTTTCTTCTTCTTCCTTCTTAAAAATACATGAAGTAGTATTGCTTGTTTTTTTAAAATAATGTTCAAATAAAAATCTATGAACAGAAAACATATATATACACAGAGAACATATATACATTTTTATAAAAATGCAAAAAACAAAAAAATCTAAAAAAAAGACATATAAACAGATATACACATATACATATATACTCATACATATACACACATAATCAGGAAAAAAAACTATATTTGCAAAAAAAAG
>NC_041389.1:499879522-499880106 GCF_002162155.2 Triticum dicoccoides
GGAGGGGTATATCGACGATGACAGAGGAGAAGATCGAAGAAAAAAAGAAGAAAAAAAAGAGGAGAAGAAGAAAGGAATAGAGGAGAAGAAGAAAAAAATAGAATATTTTCTATTTTTTCTTCTTCTCCTCTATTCCTTTCTTCTTCTCCTCTTCTTTTTCTTCTTTTTTCCTCTTCTTATTTATTTCTCCTCTTCTTCCTCCCCTCTTCTTCTCCTTTCTTCCTCTTCTTTTTTCCTTTTTCCTCTCATTCTTTTTCTTCTTCTTCCTTCTTAAAAATACATGAAGTAGTATTGCTTGTTTTTTTAAATAATGTTCAAATAAAAATCTATGAACAGAAAACATATATATACACAGAGAACATATATACATTTTTATAAAAATGCAAAAAACAAAAAAATCTAAAAAAAGACATATAAACAAATATACACATATACATATATACTCATACATATACACACATAATCAGGAAAAAAAACTATATTTGCAAAAAAAAGGGGGAAGAGGGGGGCGGTGCCGGCCCTGACCAAAGCGGCGCGGGGCGAGGCAGAGGCGACGGCGAGGCAGAGGCGACGGCGAGGCAGAG
>NC_041389.1:499880116-499880624 GCF_002162155.2 Triticum dicoccoides
GGGTGGCCCGCGGCGACGGCGTCGGGGCGGCGCGGGGTGGCGACGGCGTCGGGGCGGCGCGGGGTGGCGACGGCGTCTGGGCTCGAGGGCGCGGCCGGCGACGGCGTGGGCTCGGGGGCACGACGACAGCGACGGCGGCGGGGCAGCCTGGCAGCGTCGTCGGGGGGCAAATGCGCGATGAAACTGAAAATTTTCACAAGTGTTGTTTATATACACTGCGCATTAGTCCCGGTTGGTGGCACCAACCGGGACTAATGCCCCCCTTTAGTCCCGGTTCACTAGTGGAAAAAGGGCCTATTGTCCCGGTTGGTGAGGGCCTTTAGTCCCGGTTCATGAACCGGGACTAAAGGGTCGGTACTAATGCCCTGACCCCTTTAGTCCCGGTTCAATCCAGAACCGGGACAGAAGGGCCTCCACGTGGCCTGTCCCCTGAGCCCAGGCAGGAGGGCCTTTGGTCCCGGTTGGTGGCACCAACCGGGACCAATAGGCATCCACGCGTCAGCGTTTA
>NC_041389.1:499881155-499883570 GCF_002162155.2 Triticum dicoccoides
TTTGGGGGGTTAATTTAGGTGTTTCATATATTGTGCTGTAGCTAGCTAATTAATAGAGAGAAGTGTCCTCTCTTTTGTCCGTGCTTGGTCGACGCTACGTACCATACATACATACGTATAGAGAGGACTAGCTAGACACGCTAGCTAGCTAGTAAGCAAACAGAAGATCGTCATGAACATATATGCATACAGAGAGAAGTGATATCGACCACCTCTCCTTCTCCGAGAGATTGGTCGAACAAACAAGTTCTCGTATATCTATCCGACACTACCGGTTACATATATACAATAATTATCTTTTACAAATATATAATCTCCTAAAATACGGACGCGTGGTCCACATAGTATTCTCCGTCTTCAGCGATCACGTGGTCAAGAAAGAATGCCGCCAATTCCTCTTGAATTGCTCGCATGCGATCTGGTGCTAGGAGTTCATCCCGCATCCGAAACATCTAATTTTAAGAAGGGGGTCAATACATATATATATATATATATATATATATATATATGAATGAATGAAACTCAACACAAATGATGGTAATAAATTAAAATTGTGAATATTGTTATTTACGCACTTCATATTGTTTGTCGGAGTAGCCCCGCTCACAGGTCGTGTGGAGGATGGACTCGCAGATGCAGTATCCACAGAAATCATTCCCTTGTTCCTGCCACAACCACTTTACAAGAAATAGAGGTCAATCAAACTGATAATTAGCAAGCATGCTAAATGGTATTGATGAAACTAGCGCTTGAATCACTAGGGGATGCCTGGAATATGCTACTATATAGTACTTACTTTCGGGTGCCTAAATTGCAGCTTCTTCGGTAGTCCCGGAGCTTTTTTGGTGAATTTTCTCCAAGCCCTGCCATACAAAGAAAACAATTACTTGATATCAGAAATGAACAAAGTTGCTGATATGGTGGATAATGATCGATTTAACTTACTTCTCGAGCATTTCAGTCATGTCCGCATACTCCTTGGGATCTTTTCGCTTGGAGTCTAAGATAGTTACTACTCCCTTCTCAAGCTTAATCTCTAGGAGAATATAGTGGTAGCTACGCACACATGCATAACTCATCAATATTACATTACTATAACCTGGACAGATATGGATACTACATTACTATAACTCATCAATATTTACAACATGGCAATTATTATTCAAACATGACAGATATGTATATATTAGTGGCAAACGTAGAACTAGCTAGCTAATCACAATAAGGAATCATATTAGTGGCCTCGACGCTGCTTCTCTAGGGTTTGGGGTGGCCTCGACAACGCTTCAAGGGTTAGGGGGTGGCCTCGAGGACGCTTCAAGCTAGGAGGGGGTAATATCGACCCCCCCATGTGTTGAAGCTATCGGGAGGGGGTCAACGTTGAACACTACATCTATGTCCCACAAGTGACATGGGCATCGACGCCCGCGGTAGGGTAGAGGGTCGTGGATCGCCGAGCGGTCAAGGGTCAAGGGGTCGGGAGGATCGCCGAGGGGTCGAGAGCCTTCGACCCTTGACCCCTTAACGACCCTCGACCCTGAAACCTTCGACCCTTGACCCCTTAACAACCCTCGACCCTGAAACCTTCGACCCTTGACCCCTTAACGACCCTCGACCCTCTACCCTAGTTCCCGACCCTCGCCCCCTCGGTGATCCTCGACACCTTCGTTATATCAACAACGAAGCAACATACATATACATGGGAAAATAATGTTATCGGGGAGGGGGTATCGGTACCTCCCCCTCGTGTCAAAGTTTCTTCTTTCTCCTCTATTCCTTTCTTTCTTCTTCTCCTCTCATGTTGAAGTTATCGGGAGGGGTATATCGACGATGACAGAGGAGAAGATCGAAGAAAAAAAAGAAGAAAAAAAAGAGGAGAAGAAGAAAGGTATAGAGGAGAAGAAGAAAAAATAGAATATTTTCTATTTTTTCTTCTTCTCCTCTATTCCTTTCTTCTTCTCCTCTTCATTTTCTTCTTTTTTCCTCTTCTTATTTATTTCTCCTCTTCTTCCTCCCCTCTTCTTCTCCTTTCTTCCTCTTCTTTTTTCCTTTTTCCTCTCATTCTTTTTCTTCTTCTTCCTTCTTAAAAATACATGAAGTAGTATTGCTTGTTTTTTTTAAAATAATGTTCAAATAAAAATTTATGAACAAAAAACATATATATACACAGAGAACATATATACATTTTTATAAAAATGCAAAAAACAAAAAAAATCTAAAAAAAGACATATAAACAGATATACACATATACATATATACTCATACATATACACACATAATCAGGAAAAAAACGATATTTGCAAAAAAAAGGGGGAACAGGGGGGCGGTGCCGGCCCTGACCAAAGCGGCGCGGGGCGAGGCAGAGGCGACGGCGAGGCAGAGGCGGGGCGGCGACGGCGTCGGGACGGCGCGGCC
>NC_041389.1:499885275-499915663 GCF_002162155.2 Triticum dicoccoides
AATTATAAACTTTCTGTTAGTGCCATTAGTTTTCAAATTTGGAAACTCTTTTTTTGTTTTCTTTGTTGCTTTATTCATTTTATTTTGTTTCTACTTACAGTAAAATACTTATTGTTGCTATTTTTAGTTTTTTCCAGTTTGTTTGTTTTGTTTTCTGCATTAATTATTTTCTTTTGGTTTTTTGCTTTATTTTTTAATTCTTTGAAATTTGTGTGAATAGTTAAATTGAATTCTTTGAAATTTGTGTGAATTTGAAGTTTGTGATTAAGTTTACTAGTGCCATTATTTTTTCAGTCCTACTTAGAAATAAATACTTACAGTTTTTTGGTGATTTCTTTTTTTCTTTTAGGTCACAAAAAATAAAAACTTCTCTGTTAGTGAACATAGATGCACTTATAGAGAAAATTAAACATAAATTCATAATCAATTTCTATTTATAAATTTAGGTCCAATTTCCTCTATAGGTGCATCTATTTTCACTTTGAGAGGAGATCAACAACACAGAGAGGAACGGGCTTATAAACAGGTGTGGGCGCCCTTCGGTTGGCGAGGTGGGACTAAAAGCTGGGTGCAACGAGGGCCAACCCTTTAGTCCCGGTTGGTGGCATGAACCGGGACTAAAGGTAACCCTTTGGTCCCGGTTCATGCCACCAACCGGGACCAATAGTGGTGGGCCAGGTGCCAGGACCATTGGTCCCGGTTCGTCCCACCAACCGGGATCAAAAGGTCCGGACGAACCGGGACCAATGGCCCACGTGGCCCGGCCGGCCCCCTGGGCTCACGAACCGGGGCAAATAGCTCCATTGGTCCCGGTTCTGGATTGAACCGGGACTAATGGGCTAAACTGGCCTGGATGAAAGCCCTGTTTTCTACTAGTGGTTGGTGCCACCAACCGGGACCAAAGGCCAATTTTCAGCAGCCCAAAGGGCGGGAAGCGGCAGCCTTTGGTCCCGGTTGGTGGCACCAACCGGGACCAAAGGCCCCCTTTAGTCCCGGTTGGTGCCACCAACCGGGACCAAAGGCCTTGTGCTGCCCCGCGCCAAATGTTTAGTCCCACCTCGCTAGTTGAGAGGGAGCCGAACCAGTTTATAAGGTGCGGTGCGGCTCCCCTCTCGAGCTCCTCTCTAAAGCAGGCTTTCGGGCCTAACTCTGCCATCTGTGCCTGTGGGCCTACTGGGCCTTCCACGGGCCTGAATCCTGGCCCATAGGGTTTCTAGTCGTATTCAGGCCGTGGGGCCCCAGTAGGTGGCATTTTTTTTGTTTTTTTGTTTTATTTGTTGCTTTATTTAGTTTATTTTGGTTTTGGTTTATTTTTCTTTTGGTCTTTTGCTTTATTTTTTAATTCTTTTTTGCTTTTAGTTTTAGAAAAATTATAAACTTTCTGTTAGTGCCATTAGTTTTCAAATCTGAAAACTCTTTTTTTGTTTTCTTTGTTGCTTTATTTATTTTATTTTGTTTCTACTTACAACAAAATACTTATTGTTGCTATTTTTATTTTTTTTCAGTTTTTTGTTCTGTTTTCTGCATTATTTAGTTTTTGTTGTTTTTTGCTTTATTTTTTAATTCTTTTTGCTTTTAGTTTTAGAAAAATTATAAACTTTCTGTTAGTGCCATTAGTTTTCAAATCTGGAAACTCTTTTTTTGTTTCCTTTGTTGCTTTATTTATTTTATTTTGTTTCTACTTACAACAAAATACTTATTGTTGCTATTTTTATTTTTTTTCAGTTTTTTGTTCTGTTTTCTGCATTATTTATTTTTTGTTATTTTTTGCTTTATTTTTTAATTATTTTTGCTTTTAGTTTTAGAAAAATTATAAACTTTCTGTTAGTGCCATTAGTTTTCAAATTTGGAAACTCTTTTTTTGTTTTCTTTGTTGCTTTAATTATAAACCGGTGTGAGCGCCCTTCGGTTGGCGAGGTTTTACAAGTCATAGTTTTCAAATGAACTCTGAAAAAGTTGGCATAGCATGTGCATGTACAAAACGGACAATGGTATCATACTCGTCTGTTACAAAGTTGGCATGTTATCATCATAATAGTTGCGGGAGAAAGTCTTCACTTTTTCTTCGCTTGTGTCGTTTGCTTATTGCGCCGTAACCATGGATAATCTTCATCGTTTATCAGGATGCTTGGGTCAGCCTTGACTTTGAAGGGGGGAATTTCATGAAACTTTTCATACTCTTCAGACATGTCTGTCTTGCCCTCCACTCCCAGGATGTCCCTTTTTCCTGAAAGAACTATGTGGCGCTTTGGCTCATTGTATGATGTATTCGCTTCCTTATCTTTTCTTTTCCTCGGTCTGGTAGACATGTCCTTCACATAGATGACCTGTGCCACATCATTGGCTAGGACGAACGGTTCGTTAGTGTACCCAAGATTTTTCAGATCCACTGTGGTCATTCCGTACTGTGGGTCTACCTGTACCCCGCCTCCTGACAGATTGACCCACTTGCACTTAAACAAAGGGACCTTAAAATCTACTCCGTAGTCAAGTTCCCATATGTCTGCTATGTAACCATAATATGTGTCATTTCCATTGTCGGTTGCTGCATCAAAGCGGACACCGCTGTTTTGGTTGGTGCTCTTTTCATCTTGGTCAATCGTGTAAAATGTATTCCCATTTATCTCGTATCCTTTCCAAATCATTATAGTCGAAGATGGTCCCCTGGCCAACAAGTACAGCTCATCACAAACAGTGCTGTCACCTCTGAGACGTGTTTCCAACCAACTGCTGAAAGTCCTGATGTGTTCACATATAATCCAGTCGTCGCACTGCTCCGGGTGTTTGGAGCGCAGACTGTTCTTGTGTTCATCGACATACGGGGTCACCAAGGTAGAGTTCTGTAGAACTGTGTAGTGTGCTTGAGACCAAGAATATCCGTCCCTGCATATTATTGAGTCCCTTCCAAGCGTGCCTTTTCCAGTCAGTCTCCCCTCATACCGCGATTTAGGGAGACCTATCTTCTTAAGGCCAGGAATGAAGTCAACACAAAACCCGATGACATCCTCTGTTTGATGGCCCATGGAGATGCTTCCTTCTGGCCTAGCGCGGTTACGAACATATTTCTTTAGGACTCCCATGAACCTCTCAAAGGGGTACATATTGTGTAGAAATACGGGCCCCAGAATGACAATCTCGTCGACTAGATGAACTAGGACGTGCGTCATGATATTGAATAAGGATGGTGGGAACACCAGCTCGAAACTGACAAGACATTGCGCCACATCACTCCTTAGCGTTGGTACGATTTCTGGATCGATCACCTTCTGAGATATTGCATTGAGGAATGCACATAGCTTCACAATGGCTAGTCGGACGTTTTCCGGTAGAAGCCCCCTCAATGCAACCGGAAGCAGTTGCGTCATAATCACGTGGCAGTCATGAGACTTTAGGTTCTGGAACTTTTTCTCTGGCATATTTATTATTCCCTTTATATTCGACGTGAAGCCAGTCGGGACCTTCATACTGAGCAGGCATTGAAAGAATATTTCTTTCTCTTCTTTCGTAAGAGCGTAGCTGGCAGGACCTTTATACTGCTTCGGAGGCATGCCCTCTTTTTCGTGCAAGCATTGCAGGTCCTCTCGTGCCTCAGGTGTATCTTTTGTCTTCCCATACACGCCCAAGAAGCCTAGTAGGTTCATGCAAAGGTTCTTCGTCACGTGCATCACGTCGATCGAAGAGCGGACCTCTAGGTATTTCCAGTAGGGTAGGTCCCAAAATATAGATTTCTTCTTCCACATGGGTGCGTGATTCTCAGCGTCATTCGGAACAGCTAGTCCGCCGGGACCCTTTCCAAAGATTACGTGTAACTCATTGACCATAGCAAGTACGTGATCACCGGTACGCATGGCGGGCTTCTTCCGGTGATCTGCCTCGCCTTTGAAATGCTTGCCTTTCTTTCGACATTGATGGTTGGTCGGAAGAAATCGACGATGGCCCAGGTACACATTCTTCTTGCAGCTTGCCAGGTATATACTATCGGTGTCAAGTAAACAGTGCGTGCATGCATGGTATCCCTTGTTTGTCTGTCCTAAAAGGTTACTGAGAGCGGGCCAATCGTTGATGGTCACGAACAACAACGCCTTTAGGTTAAATTCCTCCTGTTTGTGCTCATCCCACGTACGTACACCGTTTCCATTCCACAGCTGTAAAAGTTCTTCAACTAATGGCCTTAGGTACACATCAATGTCGTTGCCGGGTTGCTTAGGGGCTTGGATGAGAACTGGCATCATAATGAACTTCCGCTTCATGCACATCCAAGGAGGAAGGTTATACATACATAGAGTCACGGGCCAGGTGCTGTGATTGCTGCTCTGCTCCCCGAAAGGATTAATGCCATCCGCGCTTAAAGCAAACCATACGTTCCTTGGGTCCTTTGCAAACTCATCCCAGTACTTTCTCTCAATTTTTCTCCACTGCGACCCGTCAGCGGGTGCTCTCAACTTCCCGTCTTTCTTACGGTCCTCACTGTGCCATCGCATCAACTTGGCATGCTCTCCGTTTCTGAACAGACGTTTCAACCGTGGTATTATAGGAGCATACCACATCACCTTCGCAGGAACCCTCTTCCTGGGAGGCTCGCCGTCAACATCACCAGGGTCATCTCGTCTGATCTTATACCGCAATGCACCGCATACCGGGCATGCGTTCAGATCCTTGTAGGCACCACGGTAGAGGATGCAGTCATTAGGGCATGCATGTATCTTCTCAACCTCCAATCCTAGAGGGCATACGACCTTCTTTGCTGCGTATGTACTGTCGGGCAATTCGTTATCCTTTGGAAGCTTCTTCTTCATTATTTTTAGTAGCTTCTCAAATCCTTTATCAGGCACAGCATTCTCTGCCTTCCACTGCAGCAATTCGAGTACGGTACCGAGCTTTGTGTTGCCATCTTCGCAATTGGGGTACAACCCCTTTTTGTGATCCTCTAACATGCGATCGAACTTCAGCTTCTCCTTTTGACTTTCGCATTGTGTCCTTGCATCGACAATGACCCGGCGGAGATCATCATCATCGGGCACATCGTCTGGTTCGTCTTGATCTTCAGCAGCTTCGCCCGTTGCAGCACCATCGTGCACATCGTCTGGTGCATCTTGATGTTCAGTAGCATCACCGTATTCAGGGGGCACATAGTTGTCATCGTACTCTTCTTCCTCGCCGTCTTCCATCATAACCCCTATTTCTCCGTGCCTCGTCCAAACATTATAGTGTGGCATGAAACCCTTGTAAAGCAGGTGGGTGTGAAGGATTTTCCGGTCAGAGTAAGACTTCGTATTCCCACATATAGGGCATGGACAACACATAAAACCATTCTGCTTGTTTGCCTCAGCCACTTCGAGAAAATCATGCACGCCCTTAATGTACTCGGAGGTGTGTCTGTCACCGTACATCCATTGCCGGTTCATCTGCATGCATTATATATAATTAAGTGTGTCAAAAATCATTACAGAACATCATGAATAGATAATTAAGTGACCAAATTAATAGAAGTTCATCATCACATAAAAACCAAAGTAGATACATAGTTCTCATCTAACAACATAAAGCTCTGCAGAGCATCTAAATTAATTAAACTATACATTGAAACTATGTAAAACATTTCAATGCGAAAACAAATGCGATCATAATCGCAACCAAGGTAACAACTGATCCAACGGCATAATGATACCAAGCCTCGGTATGAATGGCATATTTTCTAATCTTTCTCATCTTCAAGCGCATTGCATCCATCTTGATCTTGTGATCATCGACGACATCCACAACATGCAACTCCAATATCATCTTCTCCTCCATAAGTTTTTTTATTTTTTCCTTCAAGAATTTTTTTTCTTCTTCAACTAAATTTAACCTCTCGACAATAGGGTCGGTTGGAATTTCCGGTTCAACAACCTCCTAGACAAATAAGATCTATGTCATGTTGGTCGGCATAATTTTCACAAACAATAAATGAACCAACAGTTATGAAAAGATAATATATACCACATCCGAATCATAGACAGGACGAGGGCCGACGGGGGCGGATACCAAAACCATCGGCGCACTATATAAGATGCAATAATAAAAGTAAGAAAATAATACAAGTATCTATCTAAACAAACAAGTAATAATATTTTTCCTTTCAGAAAGAAGATAAGAACAAGAGGCTCACCACGGTGGTGCCGGCGATGAGATCGGCGCGGGTGATCGACGGCGGTGAAGACGGGGACGGGGCGTGACGGACCGCTAAACCTAGATAAATATTGAGGAAAATGGAGCTTGGTGGTCGAGCTTGGAGAGGAGAAACCTTAAGTAGTGTGGCTCGGGCATTCCATCGAACACCTTGTGTGCATAGGAGATGAGCTAGAGCACCACCAAGCCCTCTCCCCCTCGGCCAGAAAAAACAGAGCAGTGTGCTCTGCTCTTGCGCGAGGGGCTATATATAGGCAGAACCATTGGTCCCGGTTGGTGGCATGAACCGGGACTACAGGTAACCCTTTGGTCCCGGTTCATGCCACCAACCGGGACCAATAGTGGTGGGCCAGGAGCCAGGACCATTGGTCCCGGTTCGTCCCACCAACCGGGACCAAAAGGTCCGGACGAACCGGGACCAATGGCCCACGTGGCCCGGCCGTCCCCCTGGGCTCACGAACCGGGGCAAATAGCTCCATTGGTCCCGGTTCTGGATTGAACCGGGACTAATGGGCTAAACTGGCCTGGACGAAAGCCCTGTTTTCTACTAGTGCTAGAACTGTGTGTTGATTATAAGTTGACAAAGCCTTGCATACGCGTCAACTTCTTTTTTTAGGGGACGCGTCAACTTAGTAGGCCCACAAGTGTGTGGCAGAGAGCTTATAGCCCATTTGCGATTTGTAAGAATGTACAACCCATTTTTGAATTTTAATGGAATTTACTACAACCCATTTACAGTTTGTTAAAAGTACAACCCATTTTCTAGCTAGGACAACGATTAATAATTTCAACAAACCATTCAAGACAGAATTCAATAAAATTTCCCACATTTTGATGGGATCCAAAATATTTTTATCCCAAAATTTCTAGTCAGATTAAATATAAATTTGTATTACGAAACATTGCGCGCGCAACAATTAAAACTTAAGATTTTCAAAATCCAAAAATAATATTTTATAAAGTAATTACGTGTTTGGTGCAGTTTTTTATAGTTACTGCCCAGTTTTTATAATTACATCCCATTTATTATTTCTTAAAGCCCATTTTCTTATTAACCCTAATGCATCCCTGCTAGGAAAGATTTGCAGCCCAGCGGGGCGGAGAATTATAACTTGACCTTGCCTGGGTACTTCTAAAAAAAGTATAGCTGGGCTAGCCATTTTTAGATTGAAAAAAATTAATATATGGGCTGGATATCTTGCCTGGGCTAGATGGGCCATGGCTCGCCCAGTTAATACCCTGCTCTCTCCTCTGAACAACAAAGAAAATATCGCTCAATAAAAACTCTGCAGTGCTCACACCTCAAAAACACAAATACTGCTCGAGCTGCTTGGTCCCAGCTGTCGGCCGCTCCTTGTGCAATTCTTTCGTTTATTGACTACATAGGTTGACAATAGTGTGGGACCGTGATGTCAGGAAACCAGGAGGAAACAAAAAAATTATAGTTTTATACAATAAGGAGGCACTTGCGTACGTGCGGCTATGGCCCTGGTGGGTCCTCAATGTCATCCTCTCCAAGTAAAGTCATCTCCTCATTCCTCATGTCTGTTGACCATGCTGATAACACCAGACGGTGGCGCCACGGCGAGCGCAACAACTCGAAGGACGACGGAGAGGGCCTCACGGGCCCTATGGATGGTCTGATATAGCGCTCGCTGCTCATTCGGGAAGCCAGGATAATAGGGCCACATGTCCGAGACGACATTGTCGTTCGCTTGTTCACTAGTGCTCATTGAGGAGACAGAGGTTGCAGCATAGGTCCTCCTACGCTGGTAACTCTTCCGCCATTAGGGCGTTGAAGTGCGGCCGCACCTGCTCTATGGTGAACACGACATGAACCGGCTTTGACAGTGGCACCGACTCCTGCTATGTCTTGAGCTTGCGTTGGTTTTCCTTGAAGAGGAAAGGGTGATGCAGCACAGTAGCATAAGTATTTCCCTCAGTTTTTGAAAACCAAGGTATCAATCCAATAGGAGGCTCCTCACAAGTCCCACAAACCTACACAAACAAACAAAGAACTCGCAACCAACGTGATAAAGGGGTTGTCAATCCCTTCACGACCACTTGCGAAAGTGAGATCTGATAGAGATAATATGATAAGATAAATATATTATGGTATTTTGTGATATAGATTGGAAAAGTAAAGATGCAAATAAAAGTAGATTGAAAGCGTATATGATAGAAGATAGACCCGGGAGCCATAGGTTTCACTAGAGGCTTCTCTCAAGATAGCATAAGTATTACGGTGGGTGAACAAATTACTGTCGAGCAATTGATAGAAAAACGAATAATTATGAGATTATCTAGGCATGATCATGTATATAGGCATCACGTCCGCAACAAGTAGACTGACTCCTGCCTGCATCTACTACTATTACTCCACACATCGACCGCTATCCAGCATGCATCTAGAGTATTAAGTTCATAAGAACAGAGCAACGCTTTAAGAAAGATGACATGATGTAGAGGGATAGACTCATGCAATACGATATAAAACCCATCCTTTTATCCTCGATGGCAACAATACAATATGTGCCTTGTTGCCCCTGCTGTCACTGGGAAAGGACACCGCAAGATTGAACCCAAAGCTAAGCACTTCCCCCATGGCAAGAAAGATCAATCTAGTAGGCCAAACCAAACCGATAATTCGAAGAGACTTGTAAAGATAACTCAATCACACATAAAAGAATTCAGAGGAGATTCAAATATTTCTCATAGATAAACTTGATCATAAGCCCACAATTCATCGGATCTTGACAAACACACCGCAAAAAGAGTTACATCAAATAGATCTCCACAAGAGAGGGGGAGAACATGGTATTGAGATCCAAAAAGAGAGAAGAAGCCATCTAACTAATAACTATGGACCTGAAGGTCTGTGGTAAACTACTCACAACTCATCGAAAGGGCCATGGTGTTGATGTAGAAGCCCTCCATGGTGGATTCCCCCTTTGGCAGAACACCGGCGACGGCTCCAAGATGGGATCTCGCGGATACAGAAGGTTACGGTGGCGGAAATATTTCTTTGGTGGCTCCCCTGGTGGATTCGGGGTATATGGGTATATATATATAGGAGGAAGAAGTACATCAGTGGACGCCCGAGGGGCCCACGAGACAGGGGGCACGCCCTATAGGGGGGGGGCGCCCTCCACCCTCGTGGCTTCCTCGATTGCTTCTTGACTTGCACTCCAAGTCCTCTGGATCACATTCGTTCCAAAAATCATGCTCCCGAAGGTTTCATTCCGTTTGGACTCCGTTTGATATTTCTTTTCTTCGATATACTGAAATAGGCAAAAAAACAACAATACGGGCTGGGCCTCCGGTTAGTAGGTTAGTCCCAAAAATGATATAGAAGTGTAAAGTAAAGCCCATAAACATTCAAAACAGGTAATATAATAGCATGGAACGATCAAAAATTATAGATACGTTGGAGACGTATCAAGCATCCCAAAGCTTAATTCCTGCTCCTCCTCGAGTAGGTAAATGATAAAAATAATTTTTTTGATGTGGAATGCTATCTAGCATAATTCTCAATGTATTTCTCTTTATTGTGGCATGAATGTTCAGATCCAAATGATTCAAAATAAAAGTTCATATTGACATAAGAAATAGTAATACTTCAAGCATACTAATAAAAGTAATCATGTCTTCTCAAAATAACATGGCTAAAGTAAGTTCATCCCTACAAAATCATATAGTTAGGCTATGCTTCATTTTCGTCACACAAAAATGTTCCCAAATTCTACACCCCCGATGACAAGCCAAGCAATTGTTTCGTACTTAAATAATCTCAAACTTTTTCAACCTTCATGCAATACATGAGCGTGAGCCATGGATATAGCACTATGGGTGGAATAGAATAATGATGGGGATTGTGTGGAGAAGACAAAAAGGAGAAAGTCTCACATTGACGAGGATAATCAACGAGCTATGGAGATGCCCATCAATTGATGTCAACATGAGGAGTAGGGATTGCCATGCAACGGATGCACTAGAGCTATGAATGAAAGCTCAACAAAAGAAAATTAGTGGGTGTGCATCCAACTTGCTTGCTCACGAAGACCTAGGGCATTTGAGGAAGCCCATCGTAGGAATATACAAGCCAAGTTCTATAATGAAAAATTCCCACTAGTATATGAAAGTGACAACATATGAGACTTTCTATATGAAGAACATGGTGCTACTTTGAAGCACAAAATATGAGACTCGCTATATGAAGAACATGGTGCTACTTTGAAGCACAAGTGTGGAAAAGAGATAGTAACATTGCCCCCTTTTTATTTTATTTCTTTTTTTCTTTGGCCTTTCTTTTTTTTCTTTGGGGAGAATGCTCTAATAATGATGATCATCACACTTTTATTGATTACAACACATGAATTACAACTCGAAACTAGAACAAGATATGACTCTATATGAATGCCTCCGGCGGTGTACCGGGATGGTGCAATGAATCAAGAGTGACATGTATAAAAAATTATGCATGGTGGCTTTGCCACAAATATGATGTCAACTACATGATAATGCAATGGCAATATGACAAAATTAATGCATGTCATAATAATAAATGGAATGGTGGAAAGTTGCATGGCAATATATCTCGGAATGGCTATGGAAATGCCATAAATAGGCAGGTATGATGGATGTTTTGAGGAAGATATAAGGAGGTTTATGTGTGATAGAGCGTATCATATCATGGGGTTTGGATGCACCGGCGAAGTTTGCACCAACTCTCAAGATGAGAAAGGGCAATGCACGATACCGAAGAGGCTAGCAATGATGGAAAGGTAAAAGTGCGTATAATCCATGGACTCAACATTAGTCAAAAGAACTCATATACTTATTGCAAAAATTTAGAAGCCATCAAAAACCAAGCACTACGCGCATGCTCCTAGAGGGATAGATTGGTAGGAAAAGACCATCGCTCGTCCCCGACCGCCACTCATAAGGATGCACAATCCAAGGACACTTTATGTTTCAAATTTGTTACACAACTTTAACCATACGTGCATGCTACGGGACTTGCTAACTTCAACACAATCATTCTTTAAATTCATAATCACCCAACTAGCATGACTTTAATATCACTACCTCCATATCTCAAAACAATTATCAAATATCAAATTGATCATAGCATCCAATTCACTTCCTATGATAGTTTTTATTATACCCAACTTGGATGCCTACCATTCTAGGACCAATTTATAACCATAGCAAATACCATGCTGTTCTAAAAGACTCTCAAAATAATATAAGTGAAGAATGAGAGAGCAACAATTTCTTCAAAATTAATCCACCGCCGTGCTCTAAAATATATAAGTGAAGCACTAGAGCAAAAATTATCTAGCTCAAAAGATATAAGTGAAGCACATAGAGTATTCTAATAAATTTCAATCAAGTAGGCTTCTCCCAAAAGTGTACAGAAAGGATGATTGTGGTAAACTAAAAAGCAAATACTAATATCATACACGACGCTCCAAGCAAAACACATATCATGTGGCGAATAAAAATATAGCTCCAAGTAAAGTTACCAATGAACGAAGACGAAAGAGGGGATGCCTTCCCGGGGCATCCCCAAGCTTAGGATTTTGGCTATTCTTGAATATCTTGGGGTGCCTTGGGCATCCCCAAGCTTAGGCTTTTGCCACTCCTTATTCCATAGTCCATCAAATCTTTACCCAAAACTTGAAAACTTCACAACACAAAACTCAACAGGAAATCTCATAAGCTCCGTTAGTGAAAGAAAGAAAAACCACCACATAAGGTACTGTAATGAACTCATTATTTATTTATATTGGTGTTAAACCTACTGTATTCCAAGTTCTCTATGGTTCATACCCTTATACACTAGCCATAGATGCAGCAAAATAAGCAAACAACACACGAAAGGCAGAATCTGTCAAAAACAGAAAAGTCTGTAGCAATCTATAACTTTCGGTTACTTCTGGAACTCCAAAAATCATATAAAAATAGGACGTCCTAAAACATTTGTCTATTGATCTCCAGCAAAAAGAATCAACACAAAAGCACGTTTCTGTGATTTATTGAATTTTTTCTCGTGAGTGCAAAGTTTCTGTTTTTTCAGCAGAATCAAATTAACTCATATCATAGGTTATCCTATAGGTTCTACTTGGCACAAACACTAAATAAAACAAGAAAACACATCTAAACATAAAGTAGATGCAAAATTTATTACTAAACCGGAACAAAAACAAAGAACACAAAAAAATTGGGTTGCCTCCCAACTAGCGCTATTGTTTAACGCCCCAAGCTAGGCATAAAAGCAAGGATAGATCTAACTAGTGCCATCTTTAGTTTTCAATTTTTTAGCGGAGTCTTGTTCGAATACGGGAGGTTCTTTCTGTTTTACCTGAAACTCAGAAATTTTTAGATCTAAAGAATCCAACGGCTCATTACAAAGGGTAATCAACATGTTCATGCGGTGAAGATTTCCGCTAACACTCTTAAGAGGTTCAAGAGACTTTTGTAATATTTTTGTCACTTCGCAATTTTTTCAAAAACTTGAGTTTCCTCCGGAGTATGATGTGATCCCCCCTTTTGAGGTAGTGTTCCCACTATTCCCTCTATGACTTCATGAGCAATGCTAGGATCAATCTCGATAAAGTTTCCTTTGGCAATACAATCCAAGAGTTGTCTATGGGACATATTTAGTCCAACGTAAAAAATGCGAAGAATAATTCTAAAATTCACCTCTAAAGTGCAGTTTCGGTAAGATTTCGTCATCCTAAACCAAGCATCTTTCAAGTTTTCTCCTTGCCTTTGCTTGAAGTGAAGAACTTCAAACTCGGTTGACAAACGAGTTGATAGGGAACTAGCCATAACGACAAGGTAAACGATCTATCACATGGGCAAACAGAAAAAGGCAAGCAAAAGAGGGAGAGAAAAAGGCAAGCGAAAAAGGGAGGAGATTGGGAAAGAGAGGGCGAATAAAACGGCAAGGGTGAAGTGGGGGAGAGGAAAATGAGAGGCAAATGGCAAATAATGTAAATGCGAGGGAGATGAGTTTCTGATGGGCACTTGGTATGTCTTGACTTGAGCGAAGACCTCCCCGGCAACGGTGCCAGAAATCCTTCTTGCTACATCTTGAGCTTGCGTTGGTTTTCTTTGAAGAGGAAAGGGTGATGCAGCACAGTAGCGTAAGTATTTCCCTTAGTTTTTGAGAACCAAGGTATCAATCCAGTAGGAGGCTCCTCACAAGTCCCACGAACCTACACAAACAAACAAAGAACTCGCAACCAACACGATAAAGGGGTTGTCAATCCCTTCATGGCCATTTGCAAAAGTGAGATCTGATAGAGATAATATGATAAGATAAATATATTTTTGGTATTTTGTGATATAGATTGGAAAAGTAAAGATGCAAATAAAAGTAGATAGAAAGCGTATATGATAGAAGATAGACCTGGGGGCCATAGGTTTCACTAGAGGCTTCTCTCAAGATAGCATAAGTATTACAGTGGGTGAACAAATTACTGGCGAGCAATTGATAGAAAAGCGAATAATTATGAGATTATCTAGGCATGATCATGTATATAAGCATCACGTCCGCAACAAGTAGGCCGACTCCTGCCTGCATCTACTACTATTACTCCACACATCGACCGCTATCCAGCATGCATCTAGAGTATTAAGTTCATAAGAACAGAGTAACGCTTTAAGAAAGATGACATGATGTAGATGGATAAACTCATGCAATATGATATAAACCCCATCTTTTTATCCTCGATGGCAACAATACAATACGTGCCTTGCTGCCCCTGCTGTCACTAGGAAAGGACACCGCAAGATTGAACCAAAAGCTAAGCACTTCTCCCATGGCAAGAAAGATCAATCTAGTAGGCCAAACCAAACCGATAATTCGAAGAGACTTGCAAAGATAATTCAATCACACATAAAAGAATTCAGAGGAGATTCAAATATTTCGCATAGATAAACTTGATCATAAACCCACAATTCATCGGATCTCGACAAACACACCGCAAAAAGAGTTACATCGAATAGATCTCCACAAGAGAGGGGGAGAACATGGTATTGAGATCAAAAAAGAGAGAAGAAGCCATCTAGCTAATAACTATGGACCTGAAGGTCTGTGGTAAACTACTCACAACTCATCGGAAGGGCTATGGTGTTGATGTAGAAGCCCTCCATGGTGGAATCCCCCTCCGGCAGAAAGCCGGCGATGGCTCCAAGATGGGATCTCGCGGATACAGAAGGTTACGATGGCGGAAATATTTCTTTGGTGGCTCCCCTGGTGGTTTCGGGGTATATGGGTATATATAGGAGGAAGAAGTACGTCGGTGGACGCCTGAGGGGCCCACGAGACAGGGGGCGCGCCCTATTGGGGGTGGTGCCCTCCACCCTCGTGGCTTCCTCGATTGCTTCATGACTTGCACTCCAAGTCCTCTGGATCACGTTCGTTCCAAAAATCACACTCCTGAAGGTTTCATTCCGTTTGGACTCCGTTTGATATTCTTTTTCTTCGATATACTGAAATAGGCAAAAAAAAGAGCAATACGGGCTGGGCCTCCGGTTAGTAGGTTAGTCCCAAAAATGATATAAAAGTGTAAAGTAAAGCCCATAAATATCCAAAACAGGTAATATAATAGCATGGAACGATAAAAAAATATAGATACGTTGGAGACGTATCAGCTCCTGGTCGGAAGCTACGTCCATCGTCTGATTGTCGTCGCTCAGCTCGGCGAGCTCGCTGGCGAGCCAGCATGTTCGGCTGCTGGACCAACCCACTGCCAAGCACGAGTTTGACTGCCCTGGCCCACCCAGACCGCCTCCCTCGCCCGCGCGCGCTTTCCGCCCGAAACGGTCAGCGCCGCCCGCCCCGCTTCCCGGTGCAGGCGATTGCTCCGCCTTCAAACGACACAAGTGCCGTCCGTCCGTCCGTCTGCCGCCCACATTAATGATACGTGGTTGCCGATGCGGCTACTCTGGCGCCACGCGTCCGTCCCTCCACCGCCCACCATTGCTATATAAACTATTGCGCCAGCCATAGCCGCAGTCATCCGCATCCGTTCCCTTTCTCCTGTCCACACCACTACTTCCTATCATGGCTTCCTCACACTCGAGTGCTCTTTGGGAAGAGCGGACGACGGACCACAAGGAGATGGCAGCCATTGCTGCCGACTGGCTGGCCGACAGGAAGCCGGAGGATGACAACGTCCCAATGGAGAACATGGTAGTCGATGATCCGGCGCCAACCCCCTCCTCCGTGCCATCCTAGCTGGTGCATTGCACCATGACCATCGGCGAGGCCCATGCCCAATACATGGACACGGTGAGGCAGAAGCGTGAGGAGCAGTTCCGGGAGGCGCATGCCGACGCCCCCTACAACCAGCATATCCTCCAGGAGCACCTGCAGGCGAAGGAGCAGATCACCACAGAGCGGGCGGAGCAGGAGGCGCTGCTTGACTCGTACCGCTCCGCCCGCGAGGGCCGCCTTGAGTGCTGGCAGTACCACATGCGGATGGAGGAGGCTACGACCGCCTACAAAGAGGGTGATGAAGCGGGCAAGACGCTGTTTGGCGAGACCGAGGATGAGGCAGAGGACAATGCCAGCTCCGACGAGTCCCCGCTCCGCTGGCGTCGATGAGGCCCTGCTCCGCCGAGGCCCTGCGGCGCCAACAACAAGGCAGAGGACACCGCCGGCTCCGCTGAAGCCCCGCCCTGCCAACAACGAGGCAGAGGACATCACCGGCTCAGCTGAGGCCCCACCCTGCCGGCAACGAGGGGGAGGATTTCCCTCGCTCTGCCGAGGCACTGCCCCGCCGGCAATGAGACAAAGGACATTGCCAGATCCGCTGAGGCCCCGCCCCGTCAACACCGAGGCGGAGGCCCTACTCCGCCGAGGCCCCGCCCCACCAACAACGAGGCAAAGGACATCGCCAGCTTAGCTGAGGCCCTACCCTACCGACAACGAGGGGGAGGATTTCCCTCAGTCCGCCGAGGCGCCGCCCCGCCGGCAACAAGATAGAGGACATCGCCGGCTCCGTCGAGGCCCCGCCCCACTGCCAATGAGGCCGCGCCACACAGAAAATGAGGAAGAGTAGAACACGGTAGGTCGCCGCCGCTCGAGTCGAAGTAAGGCCACCGCTGCTACCCTCCGATTGAAGCCAAGCTAGGCGGGTTGACCATTGATGGCCGATTAGCTTCTTGGCGGCGACGTGGAGTTGGAGAGCTATGTTGGAGAAGGACGCTGCTTCTACTTAACTGCTGGTACAGTTGGCTGACTGACACGTGGGCCCAACAGGCATCTGGGCCACATGTCAGTTACACAATTGCACCTGCAGTTAAGTCACTGAAGCTTCTGTTCAGCTCAGCCAGACATAGGTGGGTAGCTTCGGTTAATTAATTATACCTCCAGTGCACCCCTTTTTAGTTGAAGAATGTATGAAATGTAATGAAATCTGGCATGTTTATATGAAATCCGATCGTGTATGAATGAATTTATTTCGATTAGCTCGAATTCTTGTATCACTGGCATTAGATGAACATGCAAAACAATATGTACTAGCATTATTCCCAGGGTGATCACCTCGTTTGCAGTAGTTTCACATGTACTCCCTCCGGTCCTTTCTAGTCTGCATACAAGTTTTGTTTGCAATCAAAGTATCTCTACTTTGACCAATCTTATAGAAAAAAGTATGCACTTTCACAATGTGTGAAGTAAAAAGGAACAGAAGGAGTACAAAGAGTTTGAGCAGCTTTTTAGCGTTCATGTACATTGCAATCAAACACACAGGCCTGGCAATTCAAAGAGAACATTCAAAACAATCGATGATTATGCATCTCAGCGATTGACATGTGAGAGCCAATATTTACTTCACAACTAAAGAATAAAGAAAATTTGATCGACGCTGCTGATAGCAAAGGGCGTCCCATTTGAAAATATCAAACACATGTCTTCTTGCTAACCACTACAAAAAAATACACTTCCGTGATGATACGTGTTAGTCACAGTAGGTCGCGTTTTTTGTCATGCATGTACATCCATGACGATTTTATGACAGAATCAAGATAGTCATACTTGTGTTGTCGTAGAAGTGTTCCATGACATTACCAAAATTATCATCACGGAAGTGTCCACTTCCATTACGATAAATCGCGCGTCACGGAAGTGGTTTCATCAAGGGTGACCGACACATGGCATCCACCGTAACGGAACGCCATTAAGCTATCGGGTCGGGTTTTGGATCCGATAACCCATTAACAGCCCCGACGAGTGGGGATTTTCCACGTGTAAAATCATCATTGGCTGGAGGAGACACGTATCAGCTCCAGGTGTCACTCATCCAATGGGCGATACGCGCCTATGATATGTTGACACGTGGACCGGCCCATCAAGTTTAAATGGGCCGGCCCAACTAAAGGCCCACAAGATTTTGCAGACCATAATGGGCCGGCCCAGCTAAAGGCCCACAAGATTTTGCGGACCATAATGGGCTAGCCCACCTAAAGGCATACAAGATTTTGCGGGCCATAATGGGCCGGCCCAAGTAAAGACCCACAAGATTTTGCGGCCCATAATGGGCCAACCCAGGTAAAGGCCCACAAGATTTTTGTGTGCCATGATGGGCCAGCCCAGGTAAAGGCCCACAAGATTCTTGCAGATCATAATGGGACGGCGCAGCTAAAGGCCCACAAGATTTCGCCGACATTAATGGGCCAGCCCAGCTGTTGGCCCACAAGATTTTGAGGACCCTAGTAGGCCGGCCCATTAACTGGCTACCATGTTTTGGGCCAAATGCCAGCCCATATTTGATCCAGTCCATTAATGGCCTGCCACGTTTCGGGCCTAATAACGGCCCAGATAAGATCCGGCCCGTTAAAGGCCTACCACGTTCTGGGCCAAATTACGGCCCAGATTAGGTCCGGCCCTTTAAGAGGCTTTGGGCTAAATTATGGCCCATATCAGATTCGGCCCGTCAACTGGACGCTATGCTTTTGGGCCCAGTTGCTAAAGGCCCATTTAGTAATTCGGCTTGATATTAGTTTTGGCCTGTTAAGGGCCCGTTTAACATTTCAGCCCTATATTAATTTCGGCCTGTTTAAGGCCCGTCATATAGTTGGGCCTAACTACGGCCCGGTTTGCATCCGGCCTGCTCGCAGCCGATATCTAATTGGGCCAAACAAGGACCGAGACAATTTTGGCTTGTTAAAAGCCTGTGATTTGACTCGCATAATTATGGGCCGGGGTCCATTTCGGGCTGCTGCCAGCCCGTGAGCTGTTCGGCACGTTTTAGACCCAACCTACTTCTCAGCCTCCTAAAAGCCCATTGAGTTTTCTTGCGAAAAGAGGGCCGGGAGTTACTCGGCCTATTAAAGGCCCAAATCTACTAGTGGGCCATTTTACTTTTGGCCTTTTAACGGACCAAGATGACAGGGCCCATGATGTGGACCATACATTGTGATTGCACGACGGCCCGATTATGTACCGTAATTTTATGGTTTGGCCGGTTTACTGCGAAGACAGGATATATATACAGTAAAATAACTGCAGCATTGTGAATAAGAAAAAACCTAGACTATACAATAAAGAAATTACGGCATATTACATCCACTGGGCATCAAAGTTCGCCACTATGATAATAAAGCACAAGCAGACAATAGATTACATACACTGGGCATCAAAGATCGCCACCAGTGCAAATAAACACGCCGACAAAATAATATATAAAACCGACAGCACTTCAATAGAGTTCAAGAAAGGTTAGCCCTGCTGGGGAGCTGCAGCGCAAGTAGCTGAGCAAGCTGATGAGACTGCGCTTGTTCAACACTTATATCTTCCTCACTCTGAAAGATAAACAAGCAGACAGATGACAGGTTTTGCACATAAAAGTATCAGTGCTGACAATTCATCACATTTCTTACTGACGAATAAAGTGACACAGTTTAAAATTGCATTAACACAATATGGTATTGTTCAGGTCAAGACATGGTAGGAAATGACATTGTGAAGGAGTTGGCAGCTTCACGACACCACTGGATTACAGATCAAGAACTCATAAGTATCAATGGTTAGTGTGCTGTCAATTTATCCCATTTCAAATTGGCAAATAAAGAGACAGTTTAAATAATAGTAGAATGATATGACATTGTTCATAGTTAATACATTGCAGAATATGACATTGTGCTGTAGTGGGTAGGTTCACCACACCACTGGATTATGGATGAAGAACAGAAGCATACATGCAGTGCAAAAGAAGATCACTTGCTCTGTATAGTTTAATTTACATGGTATGAAGAAGGAACTTGGTTGTACAACTAAAAACTTAAATTGAGAAGGACAAAATTTTGTTTATGAACTACATAATAAACTTTAAACACGCAATTTGATGCAAACACCAAAAATAAACAATTGTTGTAGTCATGCCTAACCAAAAATACACAACAAAGTTTGAAGGCTTGAGAAGGACAAACTTACATTATTGGTGAAGATAGGCTCTATAAAGCCCTTGTCCATGCTGATGGGGGGGGGGGCAATTCAAGACGTTTACCACATAATCTTCTTCATAAGCATTGCCTTTATTCTACATTTTGTTAAGAGTAAATATAGATGTGATAATATACGAAAAAATTGAGAATATTTAAGATAAGATGAAGAGTGATGCTACATAACCAAGTAGCTATAAATGTATGTTAGCGATAGAGGCAAAAGGTACATCCAAGAGCAATGCATAGCTAAAATTCCTAAGTACCAACCTTATGGTAAGAGTAAATATAGATCTGATGTGTAGAAAATGGAGGGCAAAGGAAAATAAGCTGCAGAGTGATGGTACATGAACAACTACCTGTCAATATAAGTACACTGATAAAGGACATCATGTACTTACAAGAACAATAAAGAGATAAAAAAATTCATTGGCATTGGATATATTATACACTAATGTAACCATTCATACAGATCATATAATTTGGAGCGAACAATTGATAAGCAAGCTATCATGCATACTGCTGTCACATAATGAACTAGGTATGTATGCAAGTACAGTGATACAGGACAACAGGTACTAACAAGAGCAAAGCAGCGGGCAGCATATCTATGATATCCTGTCATTCTTTTCAAACTAGAATTCTTCTTCAACCAGATTTCTTGCAAAAAAGATCCGTAAGGCACATGCGGAAAAGTAGAAGTTCAAATTGTCATGTGATTTCATAGACAATACATCATCCTAGGAACGAGACCAGTGCATAACAAGGTTTTTCCATTCAATGTCTTCTAAATTTAGCACAGGAGACTTCACCAGAAATTCATTTATAGACTTGCCATCAAAGTGTGATTTCTTCAGGTAACACCGATACTGTTGCAATGCTTCCTTGAAAAGCACAAGCAAGCTTTGCTCGTCATGACTATCCAGATTGACCCTCGCCTAGTTACAACAATGTAATGTAAATCATTGATGTGTTCAATCAGCAGAAACCAGGAAAATAATAACCATGAATAATAGCACTTACACGTAAGTTGGACAGGAAGATGCAAAAATGGTGTTTGTCTTCACTATAATCTTCCCATGATGGGAATATATGCACGTAGTCCCTAAGAACATTGAAAGCATTGTCTTTTAAACTAGGAATAAATGGAATGGGGTTCCAATCTGCAGGAATTGGCCGTCTCTGCAGTTGGGATAGGTCTTCGGCCGGTGGACTTGCTGTACTTTTTGCTGGAGTGGGATTTTTCTGTGGTACGGCTGGTGCTATGGTAAAATGAAATTGGTATACCTTTTGCTAGAGTGCAGGTCCTGTGTGGTGGGGCTAGTGGTGTGGCCAGTGAAGTATGGGTACAGTCTGCTGGAGTCGGTCCTACGTTTTGTGTCACTGGTTGTACAACCAATATAAGTGGGGTGTTGTCTGATTTCTCCGGCACCACCATGTTTTTCAAGGACTTTGCTGGTGCTCCTTCAGATTCGGCAATCACCCTCTTCCTTTTTGATGTCTGATGCACAATAACAACATTTGAGTGGAAAAACATGGTATGATGACAGATGGAATATGTATTGATAATGGATGGGCATGGCATCTCAACATATATGATGAGTAAACTAAGCAGATGGCGGTGCAACAAAGTAGAAGAAATGCAAGACAACATATGCAAGATATGCGCAATCAATAAAACCTTGCCAAATTAGAACAGGCACCTCGATGGGTGAACAGGACAGGCCATCTACCTTTGACTCCTCCAGGTTAGAATAGTCATTAGGATCATATTCTGAACAAGAATCAACAAGTGGGGAGCGTATGAGTTTCATTGCATCCAGAATGGAACTCAATGTCTTGGTGCCATTTTTGTAAGTCATTGCAGTGTTTAGCTTCAAGAGTGGACTGCTGCTAGTGCGACACAAAGCAGCTACACAGATCATAGAGTAGATATAACAGGGAAAACCGTAAGCATCAGAGTAAAATCAGCAAAGTGGAACTTGCTGGAATATATGTGCTAGTACTGCCGGTACGGCTAGAAAGGCTTCGGATACCAGTTCTCTTCAACTGAAGGTGCGGTACTGTTAATATCAGTGTAACTCTCAAAGGCGACACAACTCCCCGCATTTCCTTTCTATTCTTATAGGATTCAAGTGGGCAGGTCACTACAAATCCTATTCCTATGTTTACAAAATCCTACAAATCAAAGAGGCTCAAAGTGTCCATCACAACCGACCATATAGACCTCTACACTGCAAATATCCCTGCTCACCTTCAGTATAAGGAACATACTGCACTACTATCATACTCCCTCCATTCCAAAATATAAGTCTTGGTAGAGATTTCCACTATGGATCACATACAAATGTATCCAGATACATTTTAGAGTGTAGATTCACTCATTTTGCTCCATATGTAGTCCATGGTGGAATCTATATAAAGACATGTATTTAGGAACAGAGAGAGTACATATTAAAGAAGAACGGAAGAGGAACATGGTAAAGAAGAGCAAGCAGATTTTGGATAATAAAATGTTTGTTGCGCAATGCCCACACATGATGAACCAGAGAGCATTAAGAATGCAACTCCCAGCTGTCTCTCGACCATTTCAGGCAGTTGGATGAAGATCCTACGTCTCCTAGCCCTTCTTCTTCCCCGTCTCTGATTCTTCCCATACAGAACACCGCACGGGCCACCGACTGGACCACCGGCCACCACCGCCTGTGTTCCTCTGCCATCCCCACCCCCAGCCCCGCCCCAACCCCCACCCGCGTCAAGTTTTATTTGTTCGGCGAGGCCCCACAACCACCCGAGCCCCTTCGTTCGCACCGGCGAACTCCGGAGAGCTCTAAAAAATCGACTGACCCAATTTTGAAATTTAGTCTACTATGATTTAACTAGTGTGGAATATAAAAGGGGAAAACCATAAGCATTGGGAGTATAGTGTTAAGCGTGCCATGGCGGATCTGAAGGTGCAAACCAGACAAATGCAACTTCGCAACCAAGACAAGAAATCACAGTAAAGCAGTGGCGATCTATTTTCTTGCTGCGATAAATAAGTTGAGCAGATATGAAAGAGTACCGCCTCTGGTGCGGCGCCGTGTATGCATCTGCTAAGAATTTGATGGTGCTGCGGTAGCGATGGCTGTCGGCGGCGTGGAAGCAGATCTAGGAGGGTAGACGGTGGCGGCGGGGCGCGGTGGACGAGACGGTCGTAGGAGCGGCGCCGACAAGGTGGACGATGGCGGGGATGAAGCGAGAGGACGGGATGCAAGGATCCCGGTCCAAAGCCGTGGATGAGAGAGGTTGATCTCTTGTAATGGACGACAGCATCGGGGTATCAGCTCTGACATGGTGGAGGAGGACGATAGTGGATGGGGTGGCGGACGACGGCGGACGGAGGAGGGTGGGGTGGAGAGGGTGTTTTGGCACCCACGGAGTACAAATGTGGAAAAGGAAGGTAGAGAGGAAGGGGGGAACCATGTATTCAGGGTGCGCTTGTCTCAAATGCGAGGAAATTTACAAACTTAGCCCCCGTTTCAAATTTCCTACATCATAGCAATATTAGTCGGTTGGGGATAGGATGGTAATTTCGCATACACCGAATATTTGCCGACGAGAGTTTGTTTTTGGCGCCCACCGTGTATGAATATGAATCGGGGAGGGAGTCGATTTCGGCCGAGGACACACTGTGTTTTGGCGCCCATCGTGTATGAATCCAGGTGAGAGGCGGTTACGTCACGTTTGGGTGAAATTACAAATCTACCCCTATCGAAACCTATAGAAATCCAGCAGATAGGCTTTGCATGGTAGGGATAGGCAGTAGTAATTTCCATCTCACAGATTTTGGTTTTGGGCGGTTACTGCGACTTTCCCCACTTCGTTCAAATTTTGCAGAGTGCACGTTTACCGTGCCAACTCAATTCGAATCCCGTTTGTATTCTATTTTTTTTCGGGCGGGATCCATTTTCAATTGGAATTAAATTCTATATACATCATTTTTTATATATACTTTCAAAAGCACAACACCATTTATACATAAATATGGTTTACAAATGGCATGATCTTAGATTCATAAGGTTGTATCCATCAATTTGGATTTTCAAATATTTGAAACCACTTTATGTTGAAATCCAATGTATGCATTCCTCGCTAACTATCTCCAATTAATGTGTACTTCATGCGGGTTTTCTTACTTCTCAAACATGTATAATGTGTTTCACACACGCAACATATAGTGTAATCCCGTTTAGACATTAATTGCATATAAACCATGCATTGTTTGTAATTAAAGAATCTATGGATCACCAATATTGATAAACTATATAACATTACACGTGTGCCCAAATTCAAATGAATATGCATGTTTGATACACCAATTTGCGTTATGATATTATCGATGTCGTGATCTCCAGTTTAAATATTTGAATCCCCTTTAATCCAGATATTCGTCTCATATAGCTATCACTCATGCTTATATAGGACTATCTCTCTGGACCTATACGCGTTCATCGTCTCTCAGGTATCTCTCGTGCTACCTGTATGTCGACAATGATCTTTTATCTTCGTAACACACTGACGGTACTCTCTCCCTCGACCTTCATCACACTCTCTCTCTAAGCATATCTCGCTCCCTACTATGTGTCTCTAACTATGATTCTCCATGTGGAATCTCTTTCTCTCACACAAACACAAAACTTTGTCTCCCGGGGTCTCATTTGTCTCTACTATTCCCATGTGTGCCACTCGCACACCCCTCATACAAAGATGTCTTTCACTCCTTAGATATGAGAACCTACGACTCTTCCTCTTAAATATCTCTTTATCACACACAAACACAAACTCTGTCTCCCAGGGTCTCATATTTCTCCATTGTTCTCTTGTATGTCGCTCACACACACTCTATCTCCCTAGAGATATCTTGCGTTCCCTCATATGTCTCTCTAGCTATCACTCTCGTTGTGAAATATCTTTCTCTCTCGCAGACACAAAACTCCGTCTCTCGGGATCTCATTTCTCTTTGATATCTGTTTGTATGTGACTCACATGCACCCTCTCTCTATCTCTCTCACACCCACACACATAACTCAGCCTTCTGATCCACTCGACTCCTATCTCTAATGCACACTAGCTAGCATCTTTATCTTTCTATGTATCTATTTCTCCATCAACCTTCTTTCTCGCCCTCACTCTTGATTCCTATCACACACACTACATATGTTTCTCTCTACATGTAGTCAAGTGCCCACTTTTTATTTTTCTCTCTCACACACATATATAACTTAACCCTCTGAACCACCCGGCGGTCATCTCCAACACCCAAACTAGTAGATGTCCCTCTAGCTAGCATCTCCATCTTTATATCTATCCGTTAGTTTCTCCGTCAACATTTCTTTCTCGCGCGGAGTCTTGCTTCCTATCACCCACACTATATATGTCTCTCCATACATATGCATTTATAGTTTGATCTCTTTTGCACAATCATTGTGCCTCACTCCCTCTGCTCGCCATAGATGCATGCTCCAGCCCACGCCACTATCTCTTAAAGACAAAAACACATGCTCAATTGTTTGAGCCTTCTTCCCTGCATTCTCACATGCATGCATATTTTCATACCGATCCGTCTCTCCCATGTCGTTGATCTTATGACTTATGTCTTCTTTCTTTTATCTCGATCATGCGCGCACGCACACACACACATCCCACGTATACATGTATACCTCTCACAGATGCACGTTCAAGGTCTCTATGTCTCCATACGTAGTTAATTACCCTCAATCCGGACTATGAAGATACAAGATTGAAGACTCCGTCCCATGTCCGGATGGGACTTTCCTTGGCGTGGAAGGCAAGCTTGGCGATACGATATGAAGATCTCCTCCCATTGTAACCGACTATGTGTAACCCTAGCCCTCTCCGGTGTCTATATAAACCGGAGAGTTTTAGTCCATAGGACGAACAACAATCATACCATAGGCTAGCTTCTAGGGTTTAGCCACTCCGATCTCGTGGTAGATCTACTCTTGTACTACCCATATCATCAATATTAATCAAACAGGAGTAGGGTTTTACCTCCATCGAGAGGGCCCGAACCTGGGTAAAAACATTGTGTCCCTTGTCTCCTATTACCATCCGCCTAGACGCACAGTTCGGGACCCCCTACCCGAGATCCGCCGGTTTTGACACCGACATTGGTGCTTTCTTTGAGAGTTCCTCTATGTCGTCGCCTTTAGGCCCGATGGCTTCTTCGCTCGTCAATCGCGATGCGGTCCGGGATGAGACTTTTCTCCCCGGACAGATCTTCGTATTTGGCGGCTTCGCACTGCGGGCCAACTCGTTTGGCCATCTGGAGTAGATCGAAAGCTACGCCCCTGGCCATCAGGTCAGGTCTGGAAGCTTAAACTACACGGCCGACATCCGCGGGGACTTGATCTTCGACGGATTCGAGCCACGACCGGGCGCGCCGCACTGTCACGGTGGGCATGATTTAGCTCTGCCATCGAACAACACCCAGAGTGTCGCTCAGGTGTCCGCTCCGACCATTAGCTCGGAGCCCACTGCGCCAGTCGGGGACGGACGGTTGGACGCCACCCCGGAAGCTGCAACCTCTATGGCGATAGAGCCGGATACCAGCCTAGTCCTTCGCAAGGCCCGTGACTCCAAGGTGCCGGACTCCAATCCGGACTCCGTAAATCCCGCACCTCTTCCGATTAAGCCCGATTGGGATCCGGTCATGGAGTTCACCGCCGCGGACGTCTTTCAGCACTCGCCTTTTGGTGATATCCTGAATTCATTAAAGTCTCTCTCTTTGTTAGGAGAGCCCTAGCCGAACTACGGCCAGCATGGTTGGGATGCGGACAACGAAGAAATTCGAAGCCCACCCACCACCCACTTCGTAGCCACTGTCGACGATTTAACCGACATGCTCGACTTTGACTCCGAAGACATCGACGACATGGACGCCGATGATGGAGATGATCAAGAACCAGCACCTATAGGGAACTGGAAAGCCACCTCATCATACGATGTATACATGGTGGACACACCCAACAGAAACGACAATGAGGATCAAAAGGATGCGGCCAGGGATTGCTCCCTCGAAAAACAATCAAAGCGGCAACGTAAGTGCAAGGCCAAGCCCCACCTTGACAAAGACCCAGCCATAGAGCAGGGTGAATCAACGAAAGACGAACATGCCGTCGAGCATCCGTCCAAACAGGGCGGACAATCCGAACAACTAATCCTCGGGAAAGATAATAGCCCGGACGACCTCACGCCGGACAAGTTGCTGGAACATCAGAACCTCCACCAAAGGCTCGTTGCCACTGCACGTAGCCTGAAAAAGCAGAAGCGGAGGCTCAAGACAGCGGAAGATGCACTCAGGATCAGATGGGGCAAAGTACTCAATACCGCACACAAGTACGGCAGCAGTGTCAGGACCCCAACTCGATGTCACATCGATCTAGCCTGTAACACCTCATATCACTTTGCGGCCTCACGCACGGTATCCCCACGGGTGTCGCCTTACCTTTGCCCGGGACCGTTTGCGCCTTTTGGCTCACGTATATGATAGTGTCGCTAGCATCCATATGATAAGGAGCCCGGGCTGACATGACTAGTCGTAAACCCAAAGCGGCACAGACTTACAGGGACAGGCATCCATGACCCAGCTTCGAACGTGTCGGTCAACAGCAAGTGGGTCCGGGCTGTAGCACTAGGCTAGCAGGACTCCGGTAAACCGGGCTGTAGCGGGCTAACAGGACTCCAGTACTCAATGCGTGACATTTCCCCGAAGGGACAGACACCGGAACGAGGAAGGACACATGCCGGCCAGCCTAAGTGTTCCAGAGCAGTAGCAAGCTACCATGGCTCAGCGGTAACACTAGGAGACATTTCCCGGTAAGAGAGGCTACTAAAGATAAACAACTAGATAGTCAGATCCCACACATACCAAACATTTCAATCATACACACAATATGCTCAATATGTGCAAATACAACAAGGCATCACAACATGACTCTACGACACAAGTACTTTATTTAAGGCTCAGAGAGCCATACATAACATACACAAAGGTACGGGTCTCACGACCCAGCATTCAAGTCATACAGTCATACAAACCAGCAGCGGAAGTAACTTGTCTGAGTACAGACAACTAGTAAAATAAAAGAGGCTTGGAAAGCCTAGCTATACTACGTGGTCCTTCACAAGCTCAGGATCACCACCTGGGCCTTAGCCTACTCATTGATGTCAACGTCTACGTATAACCCATCAGAAGGGGTTGCAGCGTCTTCTGTAAAATGTAAATTATAGCAACATGAGTACAAAGGTACTCAGCAAGACTTACATCAGATCCTACATACATGCATATTATCAAGAAGGGTTGGTGGAGTTATTGCAGCAAGCTAGCTTTGACTCTTGGCTAGGCTAACCTACGAGACTCCAACTTGAAATGGTTTTGCGTACACGAGTCCACTACTCACCAATTCAATACACTACCGAGGATCCACCTCCGTCTTCCTACGGAAGAGCCATCCTCGGCACTCACACTTATCTTGAGGCTTTTAGCAGTTTCCATTTACTTGTCTATGAACTGTATAGGCAACCAAGTAGTCCTTTACCGCGGACGCGGCTATTCGAATAGATCATGTTAACCCTGCAGGGGTATACTCCTTCATACACGCTCTCACCACTTACCATCGTTTACACGACATGTACTCGGCAACCTTCAAGCGGAAGCCCAACGTGGGTGTCGGCCACGACCTACCTAATCACCTAAGCCTCCAGTCCAGGTTCATCGCCTATCCAGGTTCCATCCGCAGGGAGTCCGGCCGAGGTTTCCCATACGGCCCCGAACGATGTGAACAGGGTTCCCGAGATACCTAACGGGTATTCGGTACACCGTGCCACGTACCTACCGCATCACAGCCCACCCCTACGGTCAGCGCTGTCCACGGCCTCCAGTAGGCTACAAACACCAGAAACTACTTGCAACTCCTGGACAGAGAACTAGGGTGAATAAGAAGTCGAGAGGGTCCATTGATTTCGGGCCCAATGCATGGTAGTAGCTGGTTCTTAAATCACACATACAGATCTCAGCGCTTAAGGTCGGCTTCAATGAAACAACCCACCATGTACTCCTACATGGCCTCTCATCGATACCTTTACCAAATCGTGTTCACCACACCACTCCCATTACCGACATAATCATTTCACTCTAGCCCATCACCCAGATGAACCAGACCTGACACGACTCTAAGCATAGCAGGCATAGCAAGGTAGGAACAACACATACATATGGCTCAATCAACTCCTACACATGCTAGTGGGTTTCATCTAGTTACTGTGGCAATGACAGGTCATGCAGAGGAAGTGGGTTCAACTACCGTAGCACACAGCAGTTTGAAACGCGTTGTCTTAATGCAGTAAAAGAGAGCAGGAGCGAGAACATGGGATTGTATCGATATGATCAAATGGTTGGTTGCTTGCCTGATGGTTCGATGCACTGATACGGTTCTTCGTTAGGGTAATCACGATACTCCTCGGAGGCAGAACCTGTCGCAAAGGACACCGATACACAACCATCACCAAACAATGTGCAACAATATGATGCATGCATGAAACATGGCAATATGAGTGTGTTGGGCTAATGCAACTAAAACCAGAAGGGTTTGAACCAATTTGAATCAAAGATTCAAATTTCAAACCCAAACATGGCCTTTTAAAGTGCTTTTCCTTGTTCTGGATTAAACATCAGGTTAACTTGTTTAATCATGCATGAAAATAGTACAGATGGATAGATTGGATTTTTCTGATCATTTTTCATATATAATTTGTCTGATTTGGAGCTACAGAATAAAAGTTATGAATTTTTGAAGTTTAAATTATATTATGGAATTTCCTATATTAGAATAATTCCAGAAAATCAATTATTGCGTCAGCCTGACGTCAGTGTGACGTCAGCAGGTCAACGGAACACGTCCGGGTCAAACCTGACAGTGGGTCCCGCGTGTCAGTGTGATTAGTTTAATTAAAGTTTAAATAAAACTAAACCTGTTTAATTAACAGGGCTGGGCCCCACCTGTCATTGACTCGGGGGAGTCAACCAGGGCCCACCCGTGGTCAAACCCGGGTCGGCTGCACCGGCGTTTAGCCGCCGGCGAGCCCGACGCGGCGGCGGAAGTGGTTTTGGCCGTTTCGGCCACCAAATGGGTCGCGGAGACCACCGGAGTGGAGCTGAGGACGAGCCGCAGCTCTTGGTGGAGTCCGTTGGGGTCGGGGTGGCCGGAGTTGGCGCCGGCGACGACTTTGGCGGCCACCGGGGTTCGGCCAACGACGAACTTGACGCTAGAGGGGTCGGTGAGGCTCGGGGAGTGGCTAGCTAGGTGCTACGGGACACGGTGAGTATGATGGACACCGTGGAGGGGTCGGAGGATGACCGGGAGCACGTCGGCGACGAGCTCCACGGCGTTGGGTGCGGTTGAGCTCCGGGAGGTTGCTACACGGCTCGGGAGCAAGAACGGAAGGGAGGGGAAGATGGCTAAGCTCACAGTGAGTGCGACGAAGCCCTTGGTGTGGCCGGAGATGGACCGGAGCGACGACGGTGTTGAAGGGGATCTCCGGCGACGGCGGTTCGGGCAAGGTCGTTGCGGTGGACTCAGGCGTTGCGAGCGCTCGGGGCTCGGCTTGCTTGATGGAGTGGACAGCGGCGGAGCTCCTGGACACGATGAGAGGACGCACGGGCGGCGGGGAGCACGGCTATGACGAAGGCACGGCG
>NC_041389.1:499917098-499925974 GCF_002162155.2 Triticum dicoccoides
AACTTGCTCTTCTGCTTCCTGAATCATATCCGGGCCAAAGAATTGTCTTTCCCCGGTTTCTGACCAGTTAAGGGGTGTTCGACACCGTCGTCCATAGAGAACTTCAAAAGGGGCTTTACCCAAGCTAGATTGATAGCTGTTGTTGTAAGCGAATTCGGCAAATGGAAGGCACTTCTCCCAACCCATTCCGAATGAGATAACAGAGGCTCGAAGCATGTCTTCTAGAATCTGGTTGACGCGTTCCACTTGACCACTCGACTGAGGGTGGAAAGCGGTGCTAAAGGAGAGACGGGTTCCCATAGCATTTTGGAAACTTTCCCAAAATCGAGAGGTGAAAAGACTTCCTCGATCCGAGTTAATTTCCAAAGGAACACCATGGAGAGACACTATCCGGGAGATGTATAAGTCTGCCAGCTGGCTAGCGGTTATACTCTCACGAACAGGTAGGAAATGGGCTACTTTGGAAAGACGATCGACAACGACGAAGATAGCATTATTCCCTCTCTTGGTCCTGGGAAAACCGCTAATGAAATCCATACCAATTTTATCCCATTTCCATTCAGGAATAGCTAAGGGTTGAAGGGTGCCAGCAGGCCGTTGATGCTCTGCTTTTACACGACGACAGACGTCGCAATTAGCAATATACTGAGCAATTTCTCTCTTCATCCTAGTCCACCAGAACCTCTGGCGTAGGTCCTGATACATCTTAGTACTACCGGGATGAATGGTGAGAGGAGATTCATGAGCCTCCTTAAGGATCAATCGCCTCATGTTTCGCACTTTGGGAACCACTAGCCGATTCCCGAAGTATACGACCCCTTGATCATTAATGGAGAAACAATTCGCAATTCCTTTCTTGATGTTTCTCTTGATGCGGGAGATTCCCGGATCTACCTTCTGTGCTTTGATGATCTGGTCCGTAAGAGTAGGTTTCGCCACCAAGGTGGAAAGAAAACCTTGAGGAACAATGTGAAGGTTAAGCTTCCGAAATTCCTCATGGAGAAGCGGTTGACTTTGTTGTAGCATTAGGTTGTTACAATAAGATTTACGACTTAGCGCATCAGCCATGACGTTGGCTTTCCCTGGGGTGTAGGTTATTCCTAAGTCGAAATCTGTGATCAACTCGACCCAACGTCTTTGCCTGAGATTCAAATCCGGTTGGGTGAAGATGTACTTCATACTTTGGTGATCAGTGAATATTTCGCAACGATTACCGAGGAGGTAATGTCGCCATGTTTTAAGTGCATAGACTACAGCTGCAAGCTCTAGATCATGAGTAGGATAATTCTCCTCATGTGGGTGCAATTGCCGTGAGGCGTAAGCAATTACATGTCGATCTTGCATGAGAATACAGCCTAGTCCTTGTCGCGAGGCGTCGCAGTAGATAACAAAGTCCTTGGAGAAGTCTGGCGGTACCAGTACGGGAGCAGAAGTCAGGCGTCTTTTCAGTTCCTGAAAGCTGTGCTCACATTGTGGAGTCCATTCGAATTTCTTATCTTTCTTGAGGAGTTTGGTTAGAGGTTTAGCAACTTTGGAGAAGTTTTCGACAAAGCGACGGCAATAGCTCGCTAAGCCCAGAAAACTCCGAACTTGCTTGACCGATTCAGGTGGAGTCCAATTAAGGACGGCTTGAACTCGCTCAGGGTTAACAGCAATACCTTTACCAGATATTACATGACCCAGATAGGTCACTTCTGACAACCAAAATTCACATTTGGAAAACTTGGCATAAAGGCGGTGCTCTCGAAGTTTCTTCAACACTAGCCTTAGATGTTCGGCATGTTCTTCCTCGTTCTTGGAGTAGATGAGTATATCATCGAGATAAACTACGACGAATTTATCCAAATACTCCATGAAGATTGAGTTCATTAACCGAGAAAAGGTGGCTGGAGCGTTGGTTAAGCCGAAGGACATGACGGTGTACTCGTATTGGCCATAACGAGTAACAAAGGCCGTTTTAGGAATGTCCCCGTTTCTGATTTTGATTTGATGGTAGCCCAACCTCAAATCCATCTTGGAGAAGACTGAGGATCCAGCGAGCTGATCATACAAGTCGTTGATCCTGGGGAGCGGATATTTGTTCTTGATTGTGACCAAATTGACAAGTCGGTAATCTACAACCATCCGGTCCGTACCATCCTTTTTCTTGACGAAGAGGACGGGGCAAGCCCACGGAGATGAACTAGGTCGGATGAAACCCTTTTTCAAGGACTCATCGAGTTGTTTCTTAAGCTCGGCTAGTTCTAGTGGTGCCATCTTGTAAGGTCTTCTAGCAATCGGGACGGTTCCTGGAATGAGGTCTATTACGAACTCAACATCCCTATCGGGTGGAACACCTGGCAATTCCTCTGGGAAGACATCCGGAAAGTCACGGACTACCGGGACGTCCTCAAGGTCTGGCAAAGGGCTGGCGTTAAGAGAATATAACTGTCGCTTGGCTATTCGGGTCAAGACATTGACTATCTTCCCCGAAGGATGGGTAAGTTGAACAGTCCTAGTGAAGCAATCAATTTGGGCATGATGAACTGACATCCAGTCCATACCCAGAATGATATTAATATCTGAAGATTTGAGGGCTATCAAAGATGCGAGGAAAACTAGTCTGTCGACTTGGATTTCATTTCCATGGCTTACTCTAGAAGTTTTCCATTTGGATCCCGGAGTTTGAATTACCATAGAGGTTGGCATGTCACAGAATGCGATGTTATGCAAACGAGCATAATTTTCGGATATAAAAGAATGAGAGGCTCCTGTATCGAAAAGAACAGATGCCGGGTGGCAATTAACAAGAAGCGTACCAAGAACGACGTTGGGATCCTCTTGAGCTTCCTCGGCAGAGATACAGTTGACATGGCCACGTGCAGCGGTGGCCGGCTTGGCGTGGAACACTTTCCCTGTCGGCTTGCCACGGCCAACAGCTTTAGCAGATTGGTTGGGGTTGGTCTGGGGACACTCACGCATATAGTGACCAGATTCCCCACACTTGAAACAAGTTACGGAACTGGTACGTGGAGGAGCATTGTTGGTTGGACCACCATAGGGCTTGGCTGGTGCAGACTGTTGAACGGGGCGAGGCGCCTGGAAGGATGGCCTCGGTGTGAACCTGGGTGGCAGGGCAGTGTTGGGCACCCACACGCGGCGCTTCTGAGGACCAGCACCAGATGAGGAACCCGCGTCATGGCCATGCTTGCGTGTTGCGTCATAATCAGTCTGACCAGTCTCAGCACTAATGGCCTTGTTAACAAGTTTCTGAAAGGATGTGCACTCATGCAGACGGAGGTCGCGGCGAAGCTCAGGACTAAGCCCCTTACGGAACCTTGCTTGCTTCTTGGCATCAGTAGAAACTTCCTCAGTTGCATATCGTGCGAGGTTACCGAACTCCCTGCTGTAAGCATCCACAGAGAGTCGGCCCTGAGTGAAACTGCAAAATTCCTCACGCTTACGGTCCATGAGACCCTCCGGAATGTGATGTTCACGGAAAGCCTCGCTGAATTCAGCCCAAGTAGTGACATGGCCTGCTGGATGCATAGCTCCATAATTCTCCCACCATAGACTGGCGGGGCCTTCAAGATGATATGCAGCAAAGGTGACCTTGTCAGCCTCAGCTACTAGCGCAGAACGCAGTTTGTGAGAAATACTGCGAAGCCAGTCATCAGCATCGAGAGGCTCGACGGAGTGGTGGAACGTGGGTGGATGTAATTTGATAAAATCACTGAGTGACACCACGTTAGACCTCTGATGGTGTGCTGTGTTCTGTTCAATACGCTCCAACAAACGGTTGGTCTCCCACTTGTTTCTTTCGGCTTCCATCATAACCTCGGCTAGGGAAGGAGGATGAGGCAGATTTGCATTCCTGACTTCACTGCCTTCGGCCTGCTCTTGAGGAGCAGGGTTAGTGCGCGTGTTGACCATCCTAGGTAAACAAGACAATGATTTAGTCAGGATGATAAAATTCCGACATAGGATACATAATGTAAGGAATAACTCGGAATGCAAGATGATCATCCGTATGACATGGTAGATACAGAAACTGCTTCTTTATTCCATCGTCATACACACCATACAGGGTTTAGTACAAGACCAAACAAGGTACTATTACGGTGAAAAGAGGATTACATCTCATCGGAGGCATTCCAAGCTCCTATACATTATTTTTTTCACACCTCCGGAAGGCGATATAAACTAGGTCATATCCCACGAGTCACGCAGGACGATAGACGACACAGCTAACACGAACTAGTGATACTACTACTAACTCAGACCGATCCGTAGTAGTCCTCGTAGAAGTCACCTCCATAGCCTGGAAGCTCAACATGATCATCCGGAAACAGACGGTCTCGCGGAGCTTGTGGACCATAGGGGCTAGGATGAGGTCTTGGACCAACAGACGGTGGCCTGCGGGGACCACGAGGTGGGGTGATGCCTCCTACATCACGCCAACCCATCACGTCTGGCAGAGCAGATCTCACAGGATAGAGATCGCGCATATCCGAATATCCAGCTTGCACCGCCGGTGCAAACCGAGTCAATGTGGCCCAGTGGTCAGCACGGGTATTGAAGAGCTCTAACCTCAAGGCCCGATTTTCTCGGTCCTTATCCTCGAGCATCTCAGCAGTGGTGCGGGTCCGTGAATCCTCCTGGGTGGGGTCAGCATAGATAGCCTGGAGATACCCTTGTGCTCCCGGAAGTGATCCTGGCATATACCGGAAATCAGAGTCCCGAAATAGACCAGATCTGACTCGCATGATGGTCATCATAGAGTAGGCGGCGTCCTGCACAGCCATCTCAATAGTAACCCCGAGTCCATAGGAGCAGTGAAGGGGCTCGGTGGACCCAGGATAAGATGGAAATATCCTGACAGTGCAGAGATACTGGCTTTGATTAAAGTCTCGGAATTGCTCTTCGACCGTGTACTCAGGATACCAGCGGTATCCAGCCTCAGTCATTACCCTGACCAACATGGCGGTATGACCGGGTACATCTAGGCATCGAGTCAGGCGAACCACTTGATTGAGGTCGCGAGTGGCCATCTGAAAACACAATCATAATGCAAAGGCATTAGAATTTCTAGCAAAATTTCGGCAGCATAACAGCTGTAAATGCTCAAGAAGGATTTTGAGACATTTGACAAAGGATTTCATTCACACTCAACATCATCAAATCAAAGTTCTGAGTCCATCCTAGCAACATAATGTCGTAGTAGAACTGAACTAGGCTTGTAACCATCGAACCTATAAGGTACTACTGATTAGTAACGCGTGATCCTGATAGAGAGAATAGATCCTAATTCCTTAACCCCCGGTGGAAGAATAGACTGACTCAGATCAGAATTTCATAAGATAAAGGAGTAAAAAGAGCCTTACGTTCCAACCTACAAACAATTCCCCTACATATAACTAAAGAATTTCTAGACTCAACATCGACCAGTTTGGCTTGGAGAACCTACAGGCAGTCCGGCTCTGATGCCAACGCTGTCAGGACCCCGACTCGATGTCACATCGATCTAGCCTGTAACACCTCATATCACTTTGCGGCCTCACGCACGGTATCCCCACGGGTGTCGCCTTACCTTTGCCCGGGACCGTTTGCGCCTTTTGGCTCACGTATATGATAGTGTCGCTAGCATCCATATGAAAAGGAGCCCGGGCTGACATGACTAGTCGTAAACCCAAAGCGGCACAGACTTACAGGGACATGCATCCATGACCCAGCTTCGAACGTGTCGGTCAACAACAAGTGGGTCCGGGCTGTAGCACTAGGCTAGCAGGACTCCGGTAAACCGGGCTGTAGCGGGCTAACAGGACTCCGGTACTCAATGCGTGACATTTCCCCGAAGGGACAGACACCGGAACGAGGAAGGACACATGCCGGCCAGCCTAAGTGTTCCAGAGCAGTAGCAAGCTACCATGGCTCAGCGGTAACACTAGGAGACATTTCCCGGTAAGAGAGGCTACTGAAGATAAACAACTAGATAGTCAGATCCCACACATACCAAGCATTTCAATCATACACACAATATGCTCGATATGTGCAAATACAACAAGGCATCACAACATGACTCTACGACACAAGTACTTTATTTAAGGCTCAGAGAGCCATACATAACATACACAAAGGTACGGGTCTCACGACCCAGCATTCAAGTCATACAGTCATACAAACCAGCAGCGGAAGTAACTTGTCTGAGTACAGACAACTGGTAAAATAAAAGAGGCTTGGAAAGCCTAGCTATACTACGTGGTCCTTCACAAGCTCAGGATCACCACCTGGGCCTTAGCCTACTCATTGATGTCAACGTCTACGTAGAACCCATCAGAAGGGGTTGCAACGTCTTCTGTAAAAATGTAAATTATAGCAACATGAGTACAAAGGTACTCAGCATGACTTACATCAGATCCTACATACATGCATATTATCAAGAAGGGTTGGTGGAGTTATTGCAGCAAGCTAGCTTTGACTCTTGGCTAGGCTAACCTACGAGACTCCAACTTGAAATGGTTTTGCGTACACGAGTCCACTACTCACCAATTCAATACACTACCGAGGATCCACCTCCGTCTTCCTACGGAAGAGCCATCCTCGGCACTCACACTTATCTTGAGGCTTTTAGCAGTTTCCATTTACTTGTCTATGAACTGTATAGGCAACCAAGTAGTCCTTTACCGCGGACGCGGCTATTCGAATAGATCATGTTAACCCTGCAGGGGTGTACTCCTTCATACACGCTCTCACCACTTACCGTCGTTTACACGACATGTACTCGGCAACCTTCAAACGGAAGCCCAACGTGGGTGTCGGCCATGACCTACCTAATCACCTAAGCCTCCAGTCCAGGTTCATCGCCTATCCAGGTTCCATCCGCAGGGAGTCCGGCCGAGGTTTCCCATACGGCCCCGAACGATGTGAACAGGGTTCCCGAGATACCTAACGGGTATTCGGTACACCGTGCCACGTACCTACCGCATCACAGCCCACCCCTACGGTCAGCGCTGTCCACGGCCTCCAGTAGGCTACAAACACCAGAAACTACTTGCAACTCCTGGACAGAGAACTAGGGTGAATAAGAAGTCGAGAGGGTCCATTGGTTTCGGGCCCAATGCATGGTAGTAGCTGGTTCTTAAATCACACATACAGATCTCAGTGCTTAAGGTCGGCTTCAATGAAACAACCCACCATGTACTCCTACATGGCCTCTCATCGATACCTTTACCAAATCGTGTTCACCACACCACTCCCATTACCGACATAATCATTTCACTCTAGCCCATCACCCAGATGAACCAGACTTGACACGACTCTAAGCATAGCAGGCATAGCAAGGTAGGAACAACACATACATATGGCTCAATCAACTCCTACACATGCTAGTGGGTTTCATCTAGTTACTGTGGCAATGACAGGTCATGCAGAGGAAGTGGGTTCAACTACCGTAGCACACAGCAGTTTGAAACGCGTTGTCTTAATGCAGTAAAAGAGAGCAGGAGCGAGAACATGGGATTGTATCGATATGATCAAATGGTTGGTTGCTTGCCTGATGGTTCGATGCACTGATACGGTTCTTCGTTAGGGTAATCACGATACTCCTCGGAGGCAGAACCTGTCGCAAAGGACACCGATACACAACCATCACCAAACAATGTGCAACAATATGATGCATGCATGAAACATGGCAATATGAGTGTGTTGGGCTAATGCAACTAAAACCAGAAGGGTTTGAACCAATTTGAATCAAAGATTAAAATTTCAAACCCAAACATGGCCTTTTAAAGTGCTTTTCCTTGTTCTGCATTAAACATCAGGTCAACTTGTTTAATCATGCATGAAAATAGTACAGATGGATAAATTGGATTTTTCTGATCATTTTTCATATATAATTTGTCTGATTTGGAGCTACAGAATAAAAGTTATGAATTTTTGAAGTTTAAATTATATTCTGGAATTTCCTATATTAGAATAATTCCAGAAAATCAATTATTGCGTCAGCCTGACATCAGTGTGACGTCAGCAGGTCAACGGAACACGTCCGGGTCAAACCTGACAGTGGGTCCCGCGTGTCAGTGTGATTAGTTTAATTAAAGTTTAAATAAAACTAAACCTGTTTAATTAACAGGACTGGGCCCCACCTGTCATTGACTCAGGGGAGTCAACCAGGGCCCACCCGTGGTCAAACCCGGGTCGGCTGCACCGGCGTTTAGCCGCCGGCGAGCCCGACGCGGTGGCGGAAGTGGTTTTGGCCGTTTCGGCCACCAAATGGGTCGCGGAGACCACCAGAGTGGAGCTGAGGACGAGCCGCAGCTCTTGGTGGAGTCCGTTGGGGTCGGGGTGGCCGGAGTTGGTGCCGGCGACGACTTTGGCGGCCACCGGGGTTCGGCCGACGAAGAACTTGACGCTAGAGGGGTCGGTGAGGCTCGGGGAGTGGCTAGCTAGGTGCTACGGGACACGGTGAGTATGATGGACACCGTGGAGGGGTCGGAGGATGACCGGGAGCACGTCGGCGACGAGCTCCACGGCGGTGGGTGCGGTTGAGCTCCGGGAGGTTGCTACACGGCTCGGGAGCAAGAACGGAAGGGAGGGGAAGATGGCTAAGCTCACAGTGAGTGCGACGAAGCCCTTGGTGTGGCCGGAGATGGACCGGAGCGACGACGGCGTTGAAGGGGATCTCCGGCGACGGCGGTTCGGGCGAGGTCGTTGCGGTGGACTCAGGCGTTGCGACGCTCGGGGCTCGGCTTGCTTGATGGAGTGGACAGCGGCGGAGCTCCTGGACACGATGAGAGGACGCACGGGCGGCGGGGAGCACGGCTACGACGAAGGCACGGCGATGGTGGCGTCGGCCATGGCGGGGGAGCGCGAGGGGGAGGAGCTGGAGAGGAGAGGGG
>NC_041389.1:499926494-499933930 GCF_002162155.2 Triticum dicoccoides
TTTTTTTAATACTTCTGCAACTTTGTTGAATTAAATAAAATACTTAGGCTACTCCTAAAATCACCAAACTACTCCTGGTCCATAGTTGGATTATTTCCAACATGAAACATTTTAGTTTGGAGTTATTTGAGAATTTAAATATTTTATATAATTTTAAATGCCCAAATTCAAATATTTATGATTTAATTCAAAAACCCTAAGATGGCCTAGGAAAATGTGCACCACTTTTGGCAGAGGTTCTGAACCAAGACAAAAATGATGGGCATTTTAGAAGGGCATTTCAGGTTCATTGAAAAAGTTTTTAGTAAACCCTAGTTGGTTTCAGAGGGGACTGGGGGTTCTGTCATCCCCATTTCAGGTTTCTGGTGAAAGAATAAACATGATGCAACACTCTAATGCATGACTAGCTAGGGTGTGACAAGCAGTCGTCACACAAAGAGCTACCCGAAGCGGAAACTACTACCGGAATTTGATGAAGAGGCCATAAAGCCCCCACAGTCAAAAAATAAGGAAGCCACAAGGTCGGATAGACGACCCTACAATCAATCTCACGCATCAAAGGACGCCACACTCAATATGGCGCGTGATCCGTCCAAGAATTTGCATCAGAAAACTGGCCCAACCAGATCCATCTATAAGCCAAGAAAGCAGGCTCCAATGAGTGATGCAATGCAAAAAAGACCCGAACATCGCGACACGCCTAAATACAGGGGCGCCACACACCCCCTATGTTTTACCAATGAGGTGCTGGACCATGAATTTCCAGCTGGATTCAAACCCGTGAACATGGAGGCATACGGCAGAACAACGGATCCTAGAGTCTGGATCGAGGACTACATCCTCCACATACACATGGCCAGAGGAGACGACCTCCACGCCATAAAATACTTACCCCTTAAGCTGAAAGGGCCAGCCCGGCATTGGCTTAAAAGCCTTCCCAAAAACACTATGGGAAGTTGGGAAGTGCTTGAGGATGCTTTCCGGGCAAATTTTCAAGGGACCTATGTCCGACCCCCGGATGCAGATGATCTGAGTCATATAACTCAGCAGCCCGGAGAGTCAGCCCGAAAGCTCTGGAACAGATTCCTTATCAAAAAGAATCAGATAGTCGACTGTCCGGACGCAGAGGCCCTAGCAGCTTTCAAACATAGCGTCCGAGACGAATGGCTTGCCAGACACCTCGGCCAAGAAAAACCGCGAACAATGGCCGCGTTAACAAGCCTCATGACCCGCTTTTGTGCAGGAGAGGATAGCTGGTTGGCAAGAAGCAGCACCAGCGACCCAAAAACGTCCGAACCCAGAGATGGGAACAGGAAGCCGCTCCGTAACAAAGAACCGCGCCGGATCAAGGACAACAGCCCGATGAGCACGACAGTAAATGCCGGATTCAAAAGCTCTCGGCAAAATCAGAAAGAGCTGCCCCCCAAAGACGATAGGGATGAGCTATCCAACCTCAACAAAATCTTGGACAAAATATGTCAAATCCACAGCACTCCGGGGAGACCTGCAAACCATACCCACAGAGATTGTTGGGTCTTTAAGCAGTCCGGCAAACTCAACGCCGAACACAAGGGGCTCGACACACCAAGCGAAGATGACGATGCACCCCACAAGCAGAACGCCGGAGAACAAAAGAAGTTCCCACAAGAAGTCAAGACAGTAAACCTGCTTCATGTGACAAAGGGGAAGAGCAGAATGGCACCTACGAAGACACGCGCCGTACGACCAGCCCCAGAGGAGCAACGCCACTGGTTGTTAGAACCAATCACCTTCGATCATCAGGATTACTCCAGAGGATACCAGAACGCAGGCTGGACTGCCTTGGTCGTAAATACAATTATTAACGGACTCCAATTTACAAACGCCCTTATGGATGGTGGCAGCGACTTGAACCTGTTATATCAGGACTCAGTCCGCAAACTCGGGGTAAACTCATTTATAATCCACCTTGGCAATACTTCCTTTCAAGGAGTCACGCCAGGCCCGGATACCCCAAGTATGGGTTCCCTTACATTAGAAGTCACGTTCGGATCACCCGAAAACTTCCGAAGCGAAAAGCTAACATTCCACATCGCCCCATTCGTAAGTCGCTATCAAGCGCTACTGGGACGTGAAGCTTTCACCCACTTTAACGCAATACCGCATTACGCATCCCTTACACTCAAAATGCCCGGCCCAAAGGGCATCATTTCATTTTAGGGGAACATAAATTGACCCCCAAAGTACGGGCAAAGGTGCGGCTGCCTGGACAGCCGCCCACAAATCCAGCCGTACTATCGCGGACACGGCTCGACGAGTCCGGCGTAAACATGTTTAATAACTGCATATCCCCGTACAAGGGGCTCCGTGCGCTCACGCCCGGAGACAATACGGCTCAACTCTTGCTCCAACTATATTTTGTTTATTTCAATATAAATTTCCCGCACGCCTATTTTTTTACTAAGTTCCTCTCTTTCGCAGACGAATATCGTGCTACGCCCGTCCAGGATACGGCACAACGGAGACACAGGCGCAGACGTGCAGTAGGGACCCGTTTCAAGGATTCTTTTCAGATTAAGACCCTACGTAAACCTTTTTTACTGTCTCTTGTTGATAACATCCCCCGGTTTTCTCTATAACCGAGGAGGAGGCTGGCGTCTTGGCATGTGGCCACGCTAGAATTTTTGCGCGTACCTGGACACTAGGGGTTTTTTTTTACCAAGGGCTCTATTTCGTCCCGTCTTCATAAAGACCGAATACCTTAGGGAGTGTTCGGCGTCGCGAGTTTGGCCCTATATGCATCAGCTCCTAATCATGTCTCTGGTCAAATGTTGGGTTTGCCCGGCTCCTGTGTTTTGCTGCCTTTTGTTCCGTTATATTGGCTAACGCGACACCAGGAGAACTACTGCGATTGTGCCCGGTTCGGCCAGGTGAGCACCTCAGTAGAGAAAGCCGAAAACTGACTGTCATGATATAGCGAGAGACTGGTCAACCACTCGATGACTTTCGGAATCTTTAGGATTCCCCCGCATTAACGAAGGGCCGCTTCGGGCAAGCGCGGTGCCCCTAGGGGCTATTCAGTAGCCCCACTGTCAAACTCCTATGGCTAAGTGAAAGGGATAAAGCATTATAGTCCGGTTGCCTAGTTTGCCGCGCCACCACCTCCTTTGTAGGACCAAGACGTTGGATTAAGTGTGAAACGATGACTTTTTGCGAACACCCCCACATTCTATGCGTGGGGGCTGAAGCCAACGACTGCCTTCTTTCAGGTTATATACAAATATATACATTAAACAGCCGCACATGAGGCATCATGATTCTTGCAAGCACAAGTATAAAAAGCTTTTTTCATAAAAACAAAATTCGTTTTACAAATAGTATAAGCTATTCGAACACAACATCCTTCGAGCACTGCGAGTCTATTATATGAGCGCCAGGAAGAACTTCCTCAAAATAGTGCATGGCAGGTACTCGGCTTTCGTCCGAATCCTGGGACGCAACAATACTGGCCTTCATATCTGCCCAATATGTTTTGACACGGGCAAGAGCCATCTGTGCGCCCTCTATGCACGCCGACCTCTTCATTGCATCAGCATGCGGCACCAAACCAAGGAACTGCTGCACCAAGCCAAAATAACTCTTCGGCTTCGGCTTCTCCGGCCACAGACGACTCGCAACATACCTCATGGCGAGTCCGGATAACCTGTTCAGCTCCGCCCAGGCGACCAAACGGTCGGATACTGACAGTGGGCATTCTGGATTGTGGTACTGCGACCAAAAAAGCTCTTCCAGTCCATGGTCACCTCGGCTGCGGAAGTGTTCAGTCGCGTCCGCCGCACTTGCTGCCAAATCCAGATAAGCATTTTCCGCACTCCACTGCCGGTCTAATGGAACATACTTGGGGTCTCCGAACTTCATCCGCAGCATATAAGGCTTTCCAGCCGTGATATCTCCAGCCTGACGCAGCTCCTCCTTCATCGCTCTCATGGCAGAGCGAGTATCCTTGGCTTCGGCAGTGATCTTTTCAAGGTCCTTCTGAGCCGCCCTATCTTCTTGTTCAAGAAATTTACAACGGTCGGTAGCATCCTTCAATTTTATGGCCATCTCGGCTATTTCCTTCTTGCTCTGGCAGTGAGCAGCCTGTTCGGCTTTTAGCTCTTTAGCTGCTTTAACGGCAGCCGCATCACTTTTCCTTGCTTGCTCCTTGGCTCGGGCAAGTTCCGCCCGAAGGTTCTCCACGACAGAAGCACCATCTACATAAAGTATATATATAAGGCCCGAGCATCGAGCTCCTATTACTGGGTGTCTTTTGAACATACCTTGAGCCTCGTCTAGCCGCTTATTTACAAGCGCGATGTCGACATCTGCTACGTCAAGTTGCCGCTTTAGTTCGGCAGATTCATCAGTCTGGCTAGCCACCGAATGCCTCGCCACCTTCATGGAATAGGCGACATATTATACCTGGGGTTATGATCCTCTGTGCGCCGTCACTCGTGACGACACACAGAGTCTCAGGGGCTACTATTCATACAGGGTACATTTAATATGCGGCTCTACCAAAAGGTACACCTTTTTACGTACCTCAAAGCCTGTTAGTAAACTCCTGGCAGACTCGTACAATCCGCTTTCCGCGGATGAAATCCTTCCAATCACCGTATCCATCAACATACGGTGTTCTTCTGAGATGGACGCCCTACCAAGCAGATCCTTCAGCCCCTCCGCCGGCGCGCAAGAGGGTGCCGGACTAGCCTGACGACCTTTTCCAGGGTCCGGACTTGAAAAAACCCTCCGGGACGATACCTCGGGGTCGCCAGCCTCGTGAGACGGTGCAACAAGGGGAGGCGTTTCGCTCTCTATCATCTCTGGACGAAGATCCCCTGAAGATGAGCTTTGCTGAGAAGGGTTGAGATCCGAACTGCAAGATAATGTTTCGGTTATTATCCTCAGGAATAAAACATGAGTGTGATTCATTATGGAACCCCTCCCTTCACTTACGTCTCGGGGGAGAGCGGGTCCCCTTTAGGGGGCGATTTGGCTAGGGCGTTCTCTAGTGCCGAACCCTCTGACGAAGATTTCTTTCCCCGTTTTGAGGTTATCACCTCCGGGTCTTTAGAGGCAGTCCTTTTCTTTCCCTAGTCGGGGGAATTTTCGGTTTTTCCCTTCCTAACGGCCTCCTTCGCGGAGGCGGTAGCTCCTTGGTTCCCCCCTTCGCCTTCCGCCAATGGCGCGACCTCCAGCATCCTGGTCAGCATGGGATTCAGCACGGTCTCAGGCAGGGGGGCTGGACACCTGATAAGCTTTGCCTTCGCCATCCACTCCTGTTCAAAGAACAACTCTGCTAAAGGGTAGATTTGATAAAAATATGGATGGTGTATCCAAATACGAGGCTACTTACTTTAGCATCCGGGAGATTGCAGCTCAGACCTGCGTCCTCGGACAAATCCGGACACCTTGCTTGTGATCCGAAGAATAATTTGTACATCTCCACGGGTGTCATTCCCATGAAATGTTGTAGGACTCGTGGTCCCTCCGGATTGAACTCCCACAGGCGGAGAGGTCGACGTTGCAGGGCAGTGTGCGGCGAATCACCATGACTTGCGCCACTACGGTCAAATTGATATCTCTTTCTAAAAGATCTCGAATACGGCCCTGCAGCAAGGGCACGTCTTTGGGCGGCCCCCAGATAAGTCCTTCATTAACCCATGACGCCAGCCGTGGTGGGGGACCCGAGCGAAAAGTAGGTGGTTCCACCCATGTGGTGCCCCTAGGGGCTGTGATGTAAAACCAGTCCCGTTGCCATAAGCCGAGCTCCTCTTGAAAAGAGCCTTCGGGCCATGGAGCGTCGTCCATCTTGCTTATTATAGCCCCTCCACACTCAGCGTGCTGCCCGTCGATCATTTTCGGTTCCACTTTGAAAGTTTTTAGCCACAATCCGAAGTGAGGGGTGATATGGAGGAAGGCCTCGCACACGACAATGAATGATGAGATCTGGAGGATGGACTCCGGAGCTAGGTCGTGGAACTCCAGCCTGTAGTAAAACATAAGCCGCCTCACAAAGGGATCGATCGGGAAGCCTAGCTCCCGAAGGAAGTGAGATGCGAACACCACGCTTTCACCGGGCTGGGGAGCGGGAACAACTTGCCCTTGAGCAGGCAGTCTATGCGAGATTTCGCCGGTTAGATACCTGGCATCTCTCAGCTTTCGTACATCTTCTTCCGTAATGGAGGAAGGCATCCACTGGCCTTGAAGGTCGGAGCCGGACATCGTCAAAAGTCCGAAGCGCCTAAAACTAGAGCTTTGGGTGTTGGAACTCGAAGCGAGGGGCGGATTTGATTGGTTTGAGAAGAAGGGAGCCGGGCCTTGGTTCCTTTATAAAGGAGGTGAATACCAAGAGCCCTCCCCGTAACCGTTTGAGACTCGCTTTCAATTAGGGAGTCATACCTAAGTCGCGGTTGGGTTACCCACACCCGTATTGATGAGAATCCCGGAATAAGGGGGCATGATCTCTGCTTTGACAAAGACGTGCCAAGGAAACCGCCTCGCTAAACACGCTGGGGTGGAACAGTAAGATGAATAAAAGCCTGGCCGTGGCATGATGTCACGCCGCGGAATATGTTAGCAGATCCGATTGATGCAAATATTATTCTCTCTACAATGGAATGTGGAACTTATTTTGCAGAGCCGGACACTACCTTGGTGTTTAACATCTTCTATGGAATATTCGGAGGAGGAACCCGCCTTGCAATGCCGAAGACAACTTGCAAGCCAGAATCGTCGTCATTGAAGCCTGGTTCAAGGGCTACTAAGGGAGTCCTGATTAGGGGGTGTCCGGATGGCCGGACTAAGACCTTTGGCCGGACTCCCGGACTATGAAGATACAAGATTGAAGACTCCGTCCCGTGTCCGGATGGGACTTTCCTTGGCGTGGAAGGCAAGCTTGGCGATACGATATGAAGATCTCCTCCCATCATAACCGACTCTATGTAACCCTAGCCCTCTCCGGTGTCTATATAAACCGGAGAGTTTTAGTCCATAGGATGAACAACAATCATACCATAGGCTAGCTTCTAGGGTTTAGCCACTCCGATCTCGTGGTAGATCTACTCTTGTACTACCCATATCATCAATATTAATCAAGCAGGAGTAGGGTTTTACCTCCATCGAGAGGGCCCGAACCTGGGTAAAAACATCGTGTCCCTTGTCTCCTATTACCATCCGCCTAGACGCACAGTTCGGGACCCCCTACCCGAGATCCGCCGGTTTTGACATCGACAACGGGCATTTTCTCTCTCGCACCCCATTGTTGGTGGCCTCTGCCATACAGATCACCTCTCTATGATGAAGACATGCACACTTAAATTACATCCGCCACCGAGGACCCCGCGACACACACACACACACACACACAAACACACACACACACACACGCATGCACGCACACCCACCCACCCACCCAC
>NC_041389.1:499934542-499966656 GCF_002162155.2 Triticum dicoccoides
AAGACTCCATCTCTCTCTCTCTCTCTCACACACACACACACTAAGACTCCATCTCTCTCTCTCTCTCTCTCTCTCACACACACACCCACACACACTAAGACTCCATCTCTCACACACATGCTCTAGGCGGAGCATTTGTTCCTACCACCCTTCATCCAACCTTACCCGTATGATAAACACTCACCTTAATTTACTTGCATAACATGGACAAATTCCACTTTACTTTAGTAGTCAGCAAACTTATCATCTGTACCCTTATAAAAAAATGAGTTGGCGATGATGGTGTGCCTGCCATCTTGTAATACAGACCGTCTGATCTATATCCGACGGATAGAAAGCAAACTATGATAATTTTACAAAAGATACCCGCACCTCTCTCCACATCCTTATCTCCCACAACCTCATTGCTCAGCAATTAAAAAAGGAAGTCTCTGGAACCATCTAGCATGGTGGCCGCTGCCACCTGCCGGCGCCGTCCATCCCCATGCCTCCGCCCATTCTGACCACCAGTCACCACCACGCTCCACTCCTCCTCACCTTATCTCTCATCTTTCATTTTTTCGATGACATTCTCGAGATACCAGTTTTCCGATAAAATTCCCGAGATATCATTAGTTTTTACACATGGGATTACTCCTGCATGGGTCAGTCACAACAGGTGTTTTGTAAAAAAATGCATATTGATGTTCACGAGCATCTTGCTTGTAATTGTATAACACAAATCACAAGCAGGAAGTGACATTTTTTTACACAACCACGTTAACATGGCCACGTAAATCGCTAGCTAAAGTAAATACCATTATACTTATATCCCGATGCAAAAGGTTGAGTACATGTCCGAAGGGTAGAGTCGCACACATGCACTCTGTCTCTCAGAATCTCTCTCTCTCTCTCACACACCAGTTACGTGACACCCACTTAAGCAGACACATATGTTACAATTTGTGCACCCGCGTGTACACGTGATGCTGCATTTATTTAAGCCGGAAGGCGAACCCAAACATTAGCTGCATTCATTCCCCTCCCGCCGCCTCTTCTCTGGTCGCCGTCGCCCGGTAGACATGGCCCGACCGAAGGTAACAACATACGCCATATTCCCGCCGGAGCGGCGCTTTAATATGGAAATTTTAGTGGTCATGCATGCATCTTTTTGTGCTAGCACTCCTATATAAGGGTTGACCGGTCACTTCCCGCGGACGTGCGCGGGCGGTGGAAGAGGAAGGAGAAGGGAAGCGGGCTGTGGAGTAACGTTTTTTACCACAATTTCTTAGGAAACTGAGTGCAATAATTGAGTAGTTTTGCAAACTACCAGTACTACACCTGAAACGGTTCAAAACCTATACTCCCTTGCCAGCACGCGCTCCCCGCGTGAAACAGTCAGCGTCGCCCTAGAGCGTCAGTGCCGCATTAATGCCCGGCCAGAGCAGAGGCGACCTCTCACTGGCGCCGGCTTTGAAGTGGCGCGACGGCCGAGAGAGCGCCGCTTCCCGGTGCACGCGACTGCTCCGCATCGAGACTAGCCATAGGCCCTGTTTGGATCCATGGGTTAGAGTTAGTTTGAGTTAGTTGGGGCTCAAATAGCCCTAAAGTATCCAAGCACGAGGGTTTAAATTGGAGCAAGTTGCACCGAACCCACCAAAAAAAAACTATCCCACCCAAGAGGTGCTAACTTGAGATAGTTCTCATTGGGACCACTGAAAAATCACTTTTCTCTCTCCATCAGGTGCATTTATTGTAAATCTAACCCTGTCACCCAAACACCTCTTTGGCTACAGTTAGTTCAGGGTTAGTCATGAGCTAGTCTAACCTCTAGCTATGTTAGAGTATCAAACAGGAGCAGTATAGGACATGCAAGTTGCTCAAAGCATACAGTCAAATTCATACGTGAAAGGATTTTTTTCTTTTTGAAAACGGAATGTGAAAGGAATTTTTTTTAAATGCTCTTGGCATGTCGCTAACATGTGATGAGTTAATCGACCTTAATTATGGAGTAGATGGCAAAAATGCCAGCCCGCCGCACTTTGAGAGAGACGAGGAGGGAGAAGCGATACAGGCTGCTGGATTACTAGAGATAGGTGTTGCACGAAAGCCAAGAAATATGGTGATAGCATGGGTTAGCCATGTACTAGTATGATGTAACTACACTGGGATGCCGTGTTTCGTACTCTTCCAGTCCACTGTGGAGATGATTGGTTGATTTTATATCGCTGAATAATATTAAATATTATGAGTGCAGACGCTCCACCACGAGGTTCCTTGCTCCTTCTCGGTCATCGGGAATCTATGTTCTTCCACTCTATTTTTTTACGTGTGCTTTGTTCATCCTTTTGCCAACACGCGAGACATCTAGGATCAAGGTGCATGTGTTATGCAAGGATCATTCCATCTATACAAAGAACACGTGGGATTGGAACTACGAGACGGACATGTACCCATGAGTGGACGTACGAACCTAAGTAATGTAGCGCAATAAGTGAAGTAGAAAGGCACAAATGGTATGAACATGTGTGGCATATAGGGTGTGTTTGGTTGCGTTCTCGTCTCATCATAGTTGTTCACTCTTCATGCATGCTCAACTCAACACCCCTCTTCATGCATGCTCTCTTCATGCATGCTTCTAGTGTATTTGTGCTAAACTAGTGTGGACTCATGCACCCTCCATACACTCTACCAAACAGCCAAAAGTAGGTCGAGAAGGGAACTCTTGGGCGGCATTTGTATCTTACTACGTACTACCACTAAATGTTGTACGTGCAATGCACGGTGATGTTATGGAGTGCGTGCCTAAGTACTCTACTACTGCTATATTAGTTGGAGGCACATATTAACTTTTATATTTGTTTACGTGTATTCCCCGAGACCTTCAAACTAGACGTGTCTTTCTCTCCAGGTCGCACTTTGTATCGTTCATACCACTAAGTACTACTACGTGTGGTCTCTGACCCATAAGTGGAAGAAGTGGAAACGCTCTACCATGCTATTTTTTTGTGCTGGGCTCTACCATGCTGTTTTTTTGCGCTGGGCTCTACCATGCTGTTCATGTCCCACTCCTTTCGCTGACGAGTGGGACATCGAGCACGTGCCGTGTTTGGCACTCTTCGTCGTAAGAGTTGAAACGCTAGCATTCATCCGAAATAAAAATAATTATAAATCAGTAGTGATACTATTTTTTTGAGAACCGATTAGCAGTGATACTATACCACGGGCTTTCCTTGCTCCTCGATATCAGAAATAATACTTCCGTTCGCCAACATGTGGGACATCGACCATCCTGGTCCACTTGCCATGCACACAGAACTCCAAGGGAGAGTCACCCCGGTCGTCGCGCCGCAGTAACAATGACTAATGAGCCGTCAAATCACATGCCCACTTCGCACTTTGAAGTTGCTCGGACGAAGGAACCATCATGACTTTGTTGAGTTCCGCTTCTTGAAGAAAACTACTGTACCAGCAGTACTGCTAGCTACAGTAGTTACTCCAATAGAGGCCTCCTTTCGTTCATAGGATAGGAATTTTATAGGAATTTGAAAATCATAGGAAGTGAGATGACATGCATCTCAATTCCTATAGAGAAAGAGATGCCATTTGATGCATAGGATAGGATTTTTTCCATTTAGTCTAGGCTAATGTACTGGTAATTTGTTCTAAAAACTACAGTAGTAACTAGTAGTACTGGTACATGCTCGTACTCAGACACAGACACACACACTAACTACTAGTACTACTACTTCTCACATGCTGGCCAGACGTCGTCGTTCTCCTTCCCGGCTTTGTTGGCGACACCCCACCGTGCTTGGATCTCCGCTGACCTCTCCACAGCAGCGCGTGTGTCCTTTTCTTTCTTGCGGCGGCGGGCCTCTCTTTTCTTGAGTTCTTTCTAACTTTTCCGCTCCCTCTGTGCGGCTTTGGCCGCCTCTTGCTCTACCACCCATTCGGCCTTGGCATCTTCAAATTCCTCCCACGTAGTTGTGAGGTCGCGAGCGGCGATGAACTCGGCACGGTGGGATGCCATCGCTTCCCTACCATTTTGTCTGCGGTCATGAGCGGCGAGGAACTCGGCGCGGCGGGATACCATCGCTGCCTTACCGGTTAGTGTGCGGCGCGGTGGCATGAACGACGCTTGGTGAGAGCTCTGGGGTGGAGTGGCCGGACAACCTTATAGTGCATTCGTTTGTCAAGAGCTCAGGACAGAAGACGAAGGAAATTTGGATTCCCCTTCAATCCTGGTCATTTATTACCAAGTAAAATGCATTGGCGGTCATCGAACTTGTCTTGATAGCTCACTTTAATCATTGTCTACAAGATATGGTGATTATACGGTCACTGGCTCAGCATATAGCTCCGTATTTGTCTGGTTGACCAGTCAAACAGTCCGCATGCGCCTCATCAGCTCATGTTCTTTATCTATCTACGCGGGCCTACCTGTCAATGGAGAAAGAAATACTGTAAAAACCAAAATAATGCGTATGTGGGGAATCAAATGATGGACTCATCGCTGCAACACACCCTTGTCAGTCAAATGAAAATGAAATACTTCGCTTCAGACACTCACGCTCACGCTGTCAAAGCATGCTAATGCATGCATGTTGCCCTCTAAATCAAAGTCCTGCTCATGGCGCAACGCAAACAGCAAGCCCATCACCTGCGCGCCCCGGCGGTGCTTGACATGACTGTTTAGACATCTGATGGAGGCCTACGCAAACGCCGAGCATGTATTCACTTGGCTCAACACCAACGGTCATACTTGGAGTGCCTTGCTCATGTATATCGTCCATCACAACGACAACCTATAAAATAGCCTAGCTAGAGAGGATACTATGGTAGTATGGTACGGAGTATGTACTATCATGAGCGACCGATCTTAGTGCCACTGCACATGAGTGTGTTTATGATTGATTCGTCCATTATTCGTAAGTTATGCATGGTTGTGTGGTGTCTATGGTGGTCATCGAAGGCTAGCTGGCGACAAGAGCGGTTGTCAATACGTGCCGCATATGCTTCCAAGGCTCGTCATCCATGAGTTCACACTTTACCACCACGCCAGCGTCTGACCGCCCTGGCCTACCGAAACCCCTTCCATCGCTAGCGTGCGCTTCCCGCCTGAAATGGTCACTGTCTCTCCAGAACGTCAATGCCGCATTCACCAGACTTAACTGCAGGTGCAATTTGTGTGTCACTAACATGCGGGGCAGATGCCAGCTGGGCCCACATGTCAGTAACCCACCGCATCTGCAGTTAAGTCACTGAAGCAGCATACACATTCACGCCCGAGAATACTACTCCGGCGCCAGTTGTCCATCCATCTGCCGCGGCTCATTGCCATTCGCCCGCTATATTAACTTGAGCCCTAGCTCCTAGCTGTCGGTGTCAAAACCGGCGGATCTCGGGTAGGGGGTCCCGAACTGTGCGTCTAAGGCTAATGGTAACAGGAGGCTGGGGACACGATATTTACCCAGGTTCGGGCCCTCTCGATGGAGGTAATACCCTACTTCCTGCTTGATTGATCTTGATGATATGAGTATTACAAGAGTTGATCTACCACGAGATCGTAGAGGCTAAACCCTAGAAGCTAGCAATGATTATGATTGTTCTTGTCCTATGGACTAAACCCTCCGGTTTATATAGACACCGGAGGGGGCTAGGGTTACACAGAGTCGGCTATAGAGAAGGAGGTCTACATATCCGAATTGCCAAGATTGCTTTCCACGCAAAGGAGAGTACCATCCGGACACGGGACGAAGTCTTCAATCTTGTATCTTCATAGTCCAACAGTTTGGCCAAAGTATATAGTCCGGCTGTCTGAGGACCCCTTAATCCAGGACTCCCTCAGTAGCCCCTGAACCAGGCTTCAATGACGATGAGTCCGACGCGCAGATTGTCTTCGACATTGCAAGGCGGGTTCCTTCTCCGAATACTCCATAGAAGATTTTGAACACAAGAATCGTGTCCAGCTCTGCAAAAAAAATTCCACATACCACCGTAGAGAGAACAATATCCCACAAATCTAATATGCTGATAACTTTTCATAGCGTGACATCACACCACGGCCCGGTCATTATTCGAACCGTTTTTCACAACCTTCCACCGCACATATCGCGAGGCAGTTTTATCGGCACGTCTTGTTGAAGCAGAGATCATGTCCCCTTATCACGGGATTCTCATCAATACGGGTGTGGGTAACCCAACCGTGCTATCAATCATGGCACTTGGGGAATAAGCAAATTTACCGGGCAAGTGGGGAGGCATAGGATCTCCGCTGCCTTTATAAGGGGATAAGAACTCCCTTTTTCACCCACGCCTTCTTCTTCCTCTACTCATCCATTCCTCTTCGCTCGAGCCCTAGTGCCCAAGCATTCGTCTTCTCCACCCAAAAAGATTTCCCGAAGAATGTCCGGATCCGGAGCAGGAGGCAAGTGGATGTCCTCTACCGTCTGGGAGAAGGATATCAAAAAGCTTCGGGGGGCCGGATATTTGGCAAGAGAATTGGCCTCCATCTTCCGACGGCGGAACAAATCATCTCCACTCCGGAACCCCATGAGAGGGTGGTATTCCTCCCTCATTTTGTCTGCGGGCTAGGGTTTCCCCTTCACCCATTCGTCCACAGCATCATGTATTATTACGGGATTGATTTTCATGATCTATCTCCAAATTCCTTCCTCAACATCTCGACATTCATCATCATGTGTGAGGCCTTTCTCCGCGTCCCGCCACACTTTGTCTTGTGGCTGAAGGTGTTTAACGTGAAGCCCAATGTTGTGAGCAGTGAGCAGGCCGAGTGCGGAGGCGCCATGGTGAGCAAGATGCCCAACGTTACATGGCCAACAGGTACTTTCAATGATTCCGTCAAAGAGTGGCAGCAGCAGTGGTTTTATATCACTGAGCCACGCGGCAAGGAATGGGCCGCTGCACCGGAATTCAGATCCGGAGCCCCTCTGCGACTCACGTCCTGGCCCAAGAAGGGCCTGGACTGGGCTTCGTCTGACAAACTATTGGCGCTCCAGACGCGCGTTCAAGATATGGACGTCAAGAACATCAAGCTCGTTAATGTAGTCCAAGTGATGTTAGTTCGCCGGATTCTACCCTGTCAACACCCGGCTTGAAATTTATGGGAGTTCGACCCGGCCAAGCACCAGACCCTGCTAGAGTTCTTCGGCTCCTCGCACGAGGACATCTGGAAGGTGCTTTTTAAGTCCGGCAAATCGTGGCCGGACTCCGCCGAGGACCGCGGGTACCAACTGGCCTTCCCTGCAAGTTTTTTTGATAGAAAGACTGTAAGGGAACCCCCTACAGTATAATTGGTGCAACAAACCCAAATTGCAAGTACCATGCCTTGAACCTGGGTGGGTGGGAAGGCATCAACCCCTTCCCACCACTAGGCTATGCCTTAGTCTGCCCACCCTACAAGTTCGATAAGTAATCGTACGTTGACAATTCATATGTTTTATTGGCATATCCTTAGGAAAATGCTTAATGTATTTCCCACAACTATCCTAGGGCTGGGTGAAGAAGGCGGGGCGGATCTACTATCCGGCCCCGCTGCCAGAAGAACCGGCCGACCCACTTCTGATGAAGATGCTGGTACTGGCGCCTTACAAGGCACCAAAGAAGAAGGCTGAAGAATAGGTCAAGAAGACCAGGGCGGCCTCCGTCGCCGTGGCGCTTCGGACACAAAATTTGAAGATTCCAATGCCCATTCTTCCTCTGAAGAGGACGAGGAGGAGGAGGGAGACGAATCCCCCGCGGGGGGGAGAAAGAAAAGGAAGGCCTCCACATCCTTGGAGGCCGAGTCGCCTAAGAGGGGAAAAACTCCCCTTCCAGAGGAGTCCACTACCGTCACCGATAGCAGCCCGGAGTGGGATCCTAGGGCCCAACCCCTGGTGAACTCGTGAGTATAAAATCTGAACATGCTTACGCGTCCATACTTGTCGTGGCATAACATTTTAATCAGAGCCATACTTTTTACAGTCCTGCGAGGTCCCGCGCCGAACAATCCTCGTCGGAGGATTTGCTGGGTTCGGATGCTATGGAGAGTGGGACACCCCCAAAGGCCCCCTCCCCCAGACATGTGAATGACACCGAGGTTTCGTCCTAGAAGGACCCAGGCCACAGAGTGGGGGGGGGGCGAGGTCACAAAGGTCGCGCCAGGAGGCCAAACCTCGGGGTCCGGACACACGGGAGAGAAGACTTCCGTGGACGTCGACGATGGGGGTCATCTTAAATCCGGCTCCCAGCCGGACACGATCCCGGAGACCAATAAGGCCCCAGAATCAGGCAGATAGCCTCCATTGGTTGGAGGGGGTGTGTCTGTTCCACCGGCAACCTCTGTCCAAGCAGAGGTGCCGGATGCTTTATTGGCGACGCTAAAGGGCGCCTCCATCGTTGATGAACAACGTGCCCTTATGGGTGCGGTGATTGAGAAGATTCAGTCTGCTGAGAGTGGACTGAATGAATCCTGTGTCAGCCTTATAAAAGGCTTCAAGGTATGTTTTATGAGTTTTGGAAGAGTGTCATAGTATAGATAGCAGCCCCTGATACACTGTTCGGTGAAAAGAAGAACCAGACAGAGGATCAATTTTTTGTTCGCAGTAGACTCACTTGATGACATCTATCTCTTTTAATAAGCAGGCGTCTATAGCGACTGCCGCCTCTCATGCTGCAGAAGTATCCTGTCTGAGGCGTAGTCTGGAGCGGGCCAAAGGAGAACTTGGCCAAGTGAAGAAACAGTTGGAGGATAACCAAGGTATGCAGAAACCTTGTTCATTGAGCACAAATGATTAGGTGTGCATGATGAAAACATTTTTATGATGTGCTCTAGGGGCGACGGTCGAAATTGAGGCTCTTAAAAGGGCTGTGGCCGAAGCCGAAAAGAAGGCTGCCACAAAGCAGACTCTCCGTGAGAAGCACGAAGCCAGAGTTATTGAGGCCGAGCGAGAGCTTCAAGAGGCCATGAAGAAATGCGAGACCTTGGAGCAGAGTTTATCAGGGAAATAATCTAAACTCTCCTAGGATCGCCAAGCCGCAAGTGATGCCCGGGGGGTAGCCCAAGGTGCCCTGAAGGAAATCCAGGAGGCGAGGAAGATTTGCGGCTGGTAAGGCTGTTTCTATACAAAGCGGGTATTTGAAAGGAGAAAATCAAGTTGATAATTTGAATTCTGATTTCTCCAGGGGTATTTGCGGAGCTGCCGCGCAGCATATCTGATGCCACTCAATTCTACCGAGCCGAAGAAGGGAATACTGCGGATAAGCTCTTCTGGATGCAGTATCTGGCGCCGAATTATCCGGTTCCTTTCTCCGATCAACTGAAGCAGCTGATCGAACTGCATAAGGCGGCCGAGCTAGCCATGAAGGATGTGATTATTCTATTGTGGCCCACCGAGCCAATTCCGAGCAGTTACTTCGGGCTCGTGAAGCGGCTTATGAGTGCCTGCCCTCGACTCGAGGTCATCAAACGGTCGGTCTGTATAGAGGGTGCGCGAATGGCCTTCACCCGTGCAAAAGTGCATTTGGGAAAGATGGATGTAGAAAAGCTGATGACCAAGGGTCCGCCGGAGGGGAAGGAGCACCGCAAGCCCGAACTTTATTATGAAGGTGTCTTGAAAGGAGCCCGCCTTGAAGCGGAGCAATGCACCAAGGACATTATATTTCCATGAATACGGTCCTGTTTGTCCTTTGTAATGTTTGAACAAGGTCATTTCTATTATTTATTGCTTGTCGCTTGAAAGTTTTTCCTCCTGTGCGGCCGTTTTATATATTAATCCCGAGAGTTGGCCAGTCGTCGGCTTCTGCCCCCACATAGTAAGTACGGGGGTGTTCGGGATAAACCTGAGCACTCTTTATCCCAGTTTTGGGTCCTTGAAGGAGGTGTTCAACACAGCGAACCAGGCAATCAGACTATAGGGCTTTATCACTCTCACTTAGCCATAGGAGTTTTGAAAGTATGGTAGGCGGAGCCCCTGGTGTTCGGAAGACCGCACGAGGGGCTCTATAAGCGCCTGATCGGAACAAAAACCGATCCTTCGCACGCTGCATAGGTTATGGCATTATGCGGAAGAAATCCTTAAAGATTTTACAACCTCTTGAACAACGACCAGCTCTCGCCGCATAATGACAGTCAGTTTTCGGCTTTCTCTACTGAGGTGCTCGTCCGGAAGAACCGGGACACAATCGCAGTAGTTCTCCCTGCGCTACCTTAGCTGATATATCAGAACGTAAGGTACCAAAACATAGGAGCCGGGCAAACCCAACTATTGACCCAAGACATGATTTGGAGTTGATTCATATAATGCTATAAGTTCGGGGTGCCAAACTACCGTGAAGGTGTTCGGACTTTTTTGCCGTAGTATGGGTATAATGAAGCCCCTGGCATATTAAGGCATATCGCGATATGCAGCTGCCTTTTAACAAAAGAGTTCTAATAAGAAATAGTAGCAAACGAGCATCATATAAACCCACATGTTGTATCTGAATAATACGTCAATGCTATGAGTACATATAATGTGATAAAAAGAAATATGACTGCGGAACCTGCTGAGACCAGGCGGGGGGAGGTTGTATGCGGATCCGGAGTGTAGTCGGATGATCATAGAGGGGAGTATCTGGTGATTCCCTTACGTGCTCGCGCTGTTTCCATGCCATCCGTCCTGGCCGACGCAAAAGGTGAACCTTCAAAGAAAATGCAAGAAATGATTTTTCGCCACAGAGCGGTTGAGCCGCAGTATGTGGCTTGTCTTAAGTTTTGCCGGAGTGTTTTAACCAAGCTCCGGACGGGCCGGGCTATCCTGCCGCGCAGTAGTTCAGACCCCCTTGACGTAGTCCGTGAGCTTGGTCGTCGACTCGAGGTTCGATTGGGAGGTGCTATCCATTACTCCTGCTGTTAAAGCGGTGGTAGATTATTCGGTAGTGGGGAGTTCGGCCCTGCCATTAACCATGATGACACCGCACAGACCTGGCATCTTGAGTTTATAGTAGGCATAATGTGGCACCGTGTTGAACCAAGCGAACGCGGTTCGTCCGAGCAGTGTCTGATAGTCACTGTGAAAGGGGACGATTTCAAAGAGTAACTCTTCGGCACGGTAACTGTCCAGGGATCCGAAGATCACTTCCAGTGTGATTGAGCCCGTGCAACAGGCCTCTACACCTGATATGACACCTTTGAAGGTGGTTTTTGCGGGCTTGATCCTTGAGGGGTCGATGCCCATTTTGCACACTGTATCCTGATAGAGCAGGTTCAAGCTGCTGCCACTGTCCATGTGGACTTGTGTGAGGTGGAGTCCGTCGATGATGGGGTCGAGGACCAATGCGGTTGAATCGCCATGACAGATATTGGTAGGATGGTCCCTTCGATCGAAAGTGATCGGACAAGAGGACCATGTGTTGAACTTTGGGGCAACTGGCTCTATTATATAGACGTCTTTTAGTTCACGCTTCCGCTTGGGAATGTGGGTTGCGTATATCATATTCACCATTTTCACCTTGGGAGGGAATTTCTTCTGTCCTCCTGTGTTTGGTGATCGGGGCTCCTCGTTGTCATCTTCACTTTGAGACCCCTTCCCCTTGTTTTCGGCACCTGGCCTGCCGGCTTGTTTGAAGACCCAGCATTCTCTGTTGGTATGATTGGCTGGTGTTCCTCGGGTGCCATGAATTTGGCATGGACGGTCGAGTATGCGGTCCAAACTGGAACGTGCCGGAATTATTTTTGTTGAATGGCTTTTTCCGCTGACCGGACTTGGAGCCACTGAATCCGGCATTGACTGCCGTGTCTTTGGCACTATCACCATTTTTGCGATGCTTGTGTTTGTCGCGTTGTGGTTGGTCGTTGCGATCCCGGGCTTTTGATGTGCCAGGATTGCTTGCTGTGTTGTTGCTACGAGCCAACCAGCTATCTTCGCCCGCACAAAAGCGGGTCATGAGTGTTGTGAGGGCTGCCATGGATTTTGGCTTTTCTTGGCCGAGATGTCGGGCAAGCCACTCGTCACGGATGTTATGCTTAAAGGCCACTAGGGCCTCGGCGTCCGGACAATCAACAATTTGGTTCTTTTTAGTTAGGAACCGGGTCCAAATTTCTTGGTTGACTCTCCGGGCTGTTGAGTTATGTGACTTAGGTTATCAACATCCGGAGGTCGCACATAAGTGCCCTGGAAGTTGTCAAGGAATGCGTCTGCCAGGTTCTCCCAACTCCCGATGGAGTTTGCCGGCAAGCTATTTAGCCAATGCCGAGTCGGTCCCTTGAGTTTTACTGGGAGGTACTTGATGGCGTGTAGATCATCTTCGCAGGCCATGTGAATATGGAGGAAAAAAAATCTTCTATCCATACCGCGGGGTCTGTAGTATCATCATATGATTCAATGTTCACGGGTTTAAACCCTTCCGGGAATTCATGATTCGTTACTTCATCAGTGAAGCATTAGGGGTGTGCGGTGCCTCTGTGCCAGGATACATTGTATTCGGTTCGGCCAGATTTATTGGTGTATCTGGCGTGACGGTCATCGTCACGTGTTGGGGCGCGCCCCCGTGATCCGTAGATCAATCTTGACTATCCTGCTTTGTTTTTCAATTTGTCTCGTAGGTCATGCGTGGAGCCCCCGGCCTTTGTGTTTTTGCTTGTTTGGCGTCGGGGTGCGGGCTAGACTTCGGGCTGGTACGCCGCTTTGTCTCGGCCAAGGGGTGGCCGGTTAGCCGCATCATGCACTGGTAGTGTGGGCCTTAACGCCTCCTCCTCGAGTTGAGGTAGCAACCTACGCTTTGGGTAACTTTTGGTAGGGTGCTCGAGTCCGTATTCCTCGGCAGCCAGGACCTCGGTCCATCAGTTAGCAGATCTTGATCAGCTTGAAGCTGTTGCTGCTTTTTCTTCAGGCTTTTTGCAGTGGCTATAAGCCGGCGCTTGAAGCGCTCCTGCTCGACGGGATCCTCGGGCACGATGAATTCTTTGTCGCCAAGGCTCACTTCGTCTTCGGAGAGAGGCATGTAATTATCATCCTCTGATTCTCCATTTGTTGCATGTTTCTGGCTAGCTTGCCCATCTTCTTGCTCGACCTGCTCGAAGCCTGGCTCGGCAGGATTGTTTTCGTCTTCGGCACCATCCGGATTGTTATCATCTCTTGTGCTGGCATCACTATTTTTGCTATGGCGGGGCTTGGAGCGGCGCCTATGACGCCGGTGCTTAGATTGCTTCTCCAGGGGATTATCTTCCGTTGCCTCATTGCCATTGCATTCTTTGGGGGTGTCCAACATATATATATATATATCATATGATGAGGTGGCTGTCCAGCGCCCTATAGGCGGTGGTTCCTGTTCTTCTCTTGCATCATCATCCATACCGTCGATGTCTTCGGAGTTGAAGTCAAGCACGTAGGTTAAGTCATCGACAGTGGCTATTAAGTGGGTGGTGGGTGGGGAACGAATTTCTTCGTCATCCGCTTCCCACTCGAGCCGGACATAGTTCGGCCAAGAGTCTATTGACAAGGAGAGAGACATTAATGAATTTAGCACATCACCCAAGGGCGAGTGCTGAAAGATATCCGCGGAGGTGAACTCCATGACCGGTGCCCAATCAGATTCGATGGGCACGAGCGTACGCGGTTCGGATCCTGTAGCCAGAGACGAGTCCGAGGGTCTGATGATACCGAACTCATAGGAGGTGGGATCAGTGTTCGGCTCCAACGCCGATGAGTGAGCGGCCTCCGTGGCGGGGTCCACCCACCCATCCTCGGATGGCACAATCTGCTCCAGATTGATTCCCGGGGCAGCCGCAGGCACAATCCCCCGAATACTGTCCGATGGTAGATCTATGTCATGTTCGTCGCGACTGTCCGGCGCACCCGACACGGGCTCAAATCCGTTGAAGATCAAGTCTCCGCGGAAGTCGGCCGTGTAGTTCAAGCTTCCAAACCTGACCTGATGGCCAGAGCCATAGCTATCGATCTGCTCCAGATGGCCAAGCGAGTTGGCCCGCATTATGAAGCCGCCGAATACGAAGATCTGTCCGGGAAGGAAAATCTCCCCCTGGACTGTGTTGCTGAAGATGATTGAAGGAGCCATCAAGCCTTATCGTGATGACACAGTGGAACTCTCAATGAAAGCACCAATGTCGGTGTCAAAACCGGCGGATCTCGGGTAGGGGGTCCCGAACTGTGCGTCTAAGGCTAATGGTAACAGGAGGCTGGGGACACGATATTTATCCAGGTTCGGGCCCTCTCGATGGAGGTAATACCCTACTTCCTGCTTGATTGATCTTGATGATATGAGTATTACAAGAGTTGATCTACCGCGAGATCGTAGAGGCTAAACCCTAGAAGCTAGCCTATGATTATGATTGTTCTTGTCCTACGGACTATACCCTCCTGTTTATATAGACACCGGAGGGGGCTAGGGTTACACAGAGTCGGTTACAGAGAAGGAGGTCTACATATCTGAATTGCCAAGCTTTCTTTCCATGCAAAGGAGGGTCCCATCCGAACACAGGACGAAGTCTTCAATCTTGTATCTTCATAGTCCAACAGTCCGGCCAAAGTATATAGTCCGGCTGTCCGAGGACCCCTTAATCCAGGACTCCCTCACTAGCCATAGCCAAAGACCCACACTTATTCTCCTCCGGTCCGTTCCTTCTGTCGGCACCACTCCAACCATGGCCTCCTGGCGCTCTAAAGCTCTCTTGGACATACTGTCGCAGGAGCAGGCGAGGGACATTGGCGGCTCCGCTCCAGGCACGCTCAAAAGCTCTATTCGACGTACTGTCGCAGGAGCAAATGAAGGAGATCGCCGGCACCCCCCGGCCGCCCTCCGCCGCCATGACCACGAAGCTGGTGCGCGTGCGCGGGCGCAGCCGGCAACGAGGAAGAGCAGTACACGGTAGGTTGCCGCCGCTCTGGTCCCAGGAAGGCCACCGCTACTCCACTCAGTCGATGCCAAGCTTGGTGGGGTAACCATCGGCGGCCGATTAGCCGCTTGACGGCGACGTGGAGGTAGAAATCTTCAGAACCTTGTGCTCCGGAGGAGGAGGTTATCGAGGTAGATGAGGAGGAGGCAAAGGCAATGGCCGGCTTTCTCAGGTTCATAGCCGGACATGGTGGTCGGGCACCGGCGATCGTCTAGAGTAGGTTTACAGTAGGTTTTAGTAAGGTTTGTGTGAAATATGTAATGAATTTCGTCCAGTTTGTAGGAAAAGTTTTCGAAATGTAATGAATTTCATCTGGTTAATTTGAAATTTGCTTTGTTTGCATGAATTTCGTCCGGTTAGTTCATATAGTTGTCAAAATTTATGCGGGTAGCATCGGATGGCATCCATCAGTGTCCTCGGACAGATGCCGGTGTAAATTTGTGGGCCAACGCTGGAGATGCCCTAACTATCATGCTATAATCGCTAACATTCCTCCATTATTTGGCAGGGAACAGTTATCCCTCGATCAAAATCAGATCCGTGGTGTTTCACACTCCTTCCGTGTAAGAGCGAAACTCTTGCTTACATAAAAATGGAGCAAGTGGACGGCACTATAACACGTCATATCACTCAAACTAGCCCGCCTAACGAGCGGGAAAGCACCGCCCTCGTCATTTTGTTCTGGATTTCTATCGATCGATCGGCCGAAAATGTTACGCTTCGCAAGTTCTAAAGGAAAATGCAGCACACTTACGGCTCGTACGCGTCGCACCCCCGACAGTCCGGCTCGCACGCCGCTCACCAGAGGGGACATGCATTGTCTTGCAATTTCACTAACATGTGGGACTGTAATTGAATAAACCGTCGATAGCCGAAATCTAATCGCTCGGCGGGCGTCAGCTGAGAAGAGATAAACAGGGGAGGGAGAAGAGATCGCCCGCCCGCCGCGCACGGACTCCAAGGAATATATGGTGATAATGTGAGGTGGGCCATGCTGGAGTGCGGACCGCTTCCGGAGCCTGCTCTGACCGCCCTGGCCCCTCAAGACGCCAGCTGCCCGCCGCATGCATAGCAAGTAGTACCCTCTTATGTGGAGGAGAGAGAGCCATTGAGAAAGTCAAGGAGTAACAGTGGAGACAATAGCTTTCATCAAAAATAAACAATGAATACTCATTGCTCGTCCTCTATATCGAAATAATACTTTCATTCGCTGACATGTGGGACGTCGACCATCCTGGTCCACCTGCCATGCACAAAATTATGCTAGTCTACCCCAGTCGTATCGTAGGCCAAACCTTTCCCACTGTAACTTGTTCGGACGAAGGAACCATCATGACTTCGTTGAATTCCGCTTCTTCAAGAAAACTTACTGTACCCGCAGTACTGCTACGACACATGAAGACTGGACGGCACTGTACCACGTCATATCACTGAAACCCACTAGGCCAAACTAGCCCGCCTAGGTCATCTATTTTGGAACGGAGGGAGTATGTCTCTTCACTGCTATGCTTTTGTGTTGTACGTCTTTGTACTTTTGCTACGATTTTCCTACCCTATGAACCAAATGAGGCCTGAATGTATCTGTGTTGACTATTGTCTGATCGATCACTAAGCCTACAATTTTAGGAGCTAGGGCTATTGGTCGATCGACGACGGATAAGTATAAGCGTACCATGAGCTCATCAGCCCCAACGTTTCTCTTCGGTGAGTGTTTTGCAAGTACTATAGCTCGCACAGTAGCTAGCCTACTAACACCAAGAATCATCAAACAAGCCCTGTTGATATGATAAACCGTTCAAACTTACATCTAAGCATGCCATATATTACATCAAAAGCTGGTGAGGATACATCTGTTTCCATAACTTGGAGAGGGTTCGCATGATTCACTATCAAACAAAAGTAGCAAGTACCACCCACACACGACAGTGCACTAGCCCTAAGATGGTTTGATAACACACATCGTTCTGGTAATTAAACACAGGGCAATGCAAACTACCCTGAAGGATTAGCGCGACCAACTATTTCTTGTCATCGATCTCTCAGGCAATGACCACAGCATGGACAACGGCATGGGAATCGATCTCTGGGGCGATGTCCACAGGACTGACCGCGACATCGGAATCGAGCTCTGGGGCGATGTCCACAGGATGGACAGCAGCACGGAATCGATCTCCGGGGCGATGCCAACAGGACGGGCCGCAACATCGGAATCATCAAGGACATCCACCGGCACCTGCACAACCCTAACATCTTAGCAAGCACATTGCAAACAATCAAAAACCACAACTATGGTAATAAGCCATTATTTTTTACCTTGTGCATCTTACCGGGGGATCTCAGCCCTCCGGGGGCCATCCCCTCGTCCTCGATGGGGGCCATCACCTAGCCAGGGGAATACTGCTTCTCAACGGCGACTATCTCCTCAAACTCGGCCTTGAGCCTCGCATAGGTGGCCATCAGAGTTTCTGGGGTAGGCACGGTGGGGCCCTTGCTGTTCTTCCAACTTTCTTTGAGGAGTTCGTCCGCCAACGTCGTCAACTCTTTGGCCAGTGCTTGTTTCTTGGAGTTCTTCGTCTCCATGGCTTGGCCCGCCAACATGGTCAACTCGTTGGTCGGTGCTCGCTTCCTGGAGATTGTTGTCTCCAGTGGGTTGTCCGCCGGCAACTCTTTGCCTAGTGCTCCAGGATCCATCAATGAACTGACAAACAAAAAGCAATCAAAAGGAAACAACAAGCGCAATGAAAACGAGAAAATAATAGGATGTGAGAATCGGTCGGTGCTTCACAAAAAGAAGATTCTTGGAATGAAAATATAGTAGCATAACTGATTCGCCCACCTTTCCTTCGTCGGTACAGAAGAAAAATGGCAGAAGTGAGTAGCATGGAGTGAGGTTTTCTTCAAGAAAGGGAAGAAAGGGCTTCAACGAGCGTTCCAGTGAAATGATGGTTGCTTCGTCGTGTCCAACTTGGAGGCCACCTTACCACTGCTGGTAAAGGTGTGGGTGATACGTCTCCAACGTATCTATAATTTTGGATTGCTCCATGCTACTTTATCTACTGTTTTAGGCAATATTGGGCTTTATTATCCACTTTTATATTATTTTTGGGACTAACCTATTAACCGGAGGCCCAGCCCAGATTTGCTGTTTTATGCCTATTTCAGTATTTCGAGGAAAACGAATATCAAACGGAGTCAAAACGGAACAAAATCAACCGGAGAAGTTATTTTTGGAAGGAAACCCACCTGATGGATTTGGACCCCACGTCAGAAGATACGGGAGTTGCTCACGAGGGTGGGGGGCGCGCCCACCCCCCTAGGGCGCGCCCCCTGCCTCGTGGGCCCCCCGAAGCTCCACCGACGTACCCCTTGCACCCATATATACCTACGTACCCTAAAACTTCCAGAACAGAAGATAGATCGAGAGTTCCGCCGCCGCAAGCCTCTGTAGCCACCAAAAACCAATTGGGACCCTGTTCCGACACCCTGCCGGAGGGGGATCCCATCACCGGAGGCCATCTTCATCATCCCGGCGCTATCCATGACGAGGAGGGAGTAGTTCACCCTCAGGGCTGAGGGTATGTACCAGTAGCTATGTGTTTGATCTCTTTCTCTCTCGTGTTCTCTCTCGTGTTCTTCTATGGCACGATCTTGATGTATCCCGAGCTTTGCTATTGTAGTTGGATCTTATGATGTTTCTCCCCCTCTACTCTCTTGTGATGAACTGAGTTTCCCCTTTGAAGTTATCTTATCGGATTGAGTCTTTATGAGAACACTTGATGTATGTCTTGCCGTGTTTATCTTTGGTGACAATGGGATATCATGTGCCACTTGATGTATGTTTTGGTGATCAACTTGCGAGTTTCGTGACATTGGAACCTATGCATAGGGGTTGGCAGACGTTCTTGACTCTCCGGTAGTAGCTTTGGGGCACTCTTTGAAGTACTTTTATGTTGGTTGGATAAATATGAGATTGTGTGATGCATATCGTATAATCATGCCCACGAATACTTGAGGTGACAATGGAGTATCTAGGTGACATTAGGGTTTTGGTTGATTTGTGTCTTAACGTGTTATTCTTGTATGAACTTTTTTATAGATCGATCCAAAAGAATAACTTTGAGGTGGTTTCGTACCCTACCATAATCTCTACGTTTGTTCTCCGCTATTAGTGGCTTTGGAGTGACTCTTTGTTGCATGTTGAGGGCTTGTTATATGATCTATTTATGTTATTATTGTTGAGAGAACTTGCACTAGTGAAAGTATGAACCCTAGGCCTTGTTTCCTATCATTGCAATACCATTTATGCTCACTTTTACCGCTTGTTACCTTGCTGTTTTTGTTATTTCAGATTACAAATACCTTTATCTACTATCTATTTTGCACTTGTATCTTCATCTCTTCGCCGAACTAGTGCACCTATACAATTTACCATTGTATTGGGTGTGTTGGGCACACAAGAGACTTTTTGTTATTTGGTTGCAGGGTTGTTTGAGAGAGACCATCTTCATCCTACGCCTCCTACGGATTGATAAACCTTAGGTCATCCACTTGAGGGAAATTTGCTACTGTCCTACAAACCTGTGCACTTGCAGGCCCAACAACGTCTACAAGAAGAAGGTTGTGTAGTAGACATCAGTGGGTTTTGTGATATGACGGGTCATGACAGCCACACCGGGGTGACAGGTGAGTCTCGACTATAGCACCTCGTTGTGATTTGGTGGATGGCACGCCGGCCCGGATGCTTTGATGTCCCGCATGTAGATAGAGCAGCTAGTCATATAGGAGTGCTCAATATTATGCACCACGACCAAGGCGGAGAGGAAAACGAGAGAACTACGTAACTAATGCATGAGTTTAATTAGGGTAGTTTTGTAAAGTACGAGATACATTCCTCCAATCGCAAAATGCCTTGTTTCATGAGATTTGAGATTTGAGCCTTATAAACCGGAAGGGAGGGAGTATTGCACGCGGTGTAGTCTAGTCACTTGTTGAAATATCTAGAAAGGCAAATACTCCTTTCCGGTTTACAGGGCTATACTACTCCCTCCGTCTAGGTGTGTAAGTCATCTTACAAAAACCAAATAGTCCCAAAACACTTAGGCGCGGTGCATTAACTTCTACCTTGTTTCTTGTTTCTTGACATATCAACCAATAAGAGATGAGAGGTGTGCATGCTTTTAATGAATTCTAGTGGCTAGTTCATTGCATGCAATGCTATTAATTAGCAAATAAACATTGGTGTCCCCAGGAGGAAATGGTGCTAAGCGCGTGGACCTATGCGGAATGAGTATCAACCAATTGATGATGGAGTTTAATTGTTAAACAATTCAATGAGGGAAGCTTGGCTACAAATTCAACGACTTACTCACCTAGACGGAGGGAGTAGCAAGTACTAGTACTACAATAGTGGGCTCAAATAGCAATTTTGTCTCATGCAAGAGCCTGGCTACTATATGCGTGCTTCAAGGCACCGCACCACGCGAGCGTTCGCAACTGCCATGTTCGGGTTGTGCTTGGCTCTTCGCCTCTTTGAGACGATGAACAATGATGTTACTCCTACTTGTACAGTATCGAATCCACTGCTGCATGTTCGTCCACCTCGTGCGGAAGGGATAGCGTGTAGCGGAAGCTTCTACTTACTGCTCCTGCCTTTGCTTCTATGACAGGTGGGCCCAATAGGTGGTTGGCCCTCCTGTCATGCAGCCAAAGGCAGGTGGAGTTAAGGCACCGGAGCTCAGTCCGCGAGGAGAGGGCATTGTAGTAATCAAATTTCTCGGTCTTGTACGAGTTGACGCGACACATAAAAGCACTGCACTCGATATAAGTCTTTTTACACATTTCAAATGGACTACAACATACGGATGTATGTAGACATATTCTGCTTCGTATGTAGTCACTTGTTGCAATCTCTAAAAGACTTATATTTGGAAATGGAGGGATTACAACGCATGCATCCATGCCGTGACTTTCCTTTTGATACTTGCATGTGTTGATTTGATGCACCTTGCCAAATTTTGACTATAAATTTAACTAACCAAATTTTCATGCATGTCACAAAAAATTACGGGGCTGTTTGGATTGTGACTATGTTTGTCTTATGTTGCCACATTATTTTTCCCACACTTGCCACACTTCCTAACTTGAGTTGCTCAAATTATTAGACACACTTTGGCTTGCCTAAGGGAATCTTGCCACAATTTTTGTGTCTATGACATGTGGGGTTCACTACTAATAAAAAAATTCTTGTCTTAGGTGTGGCTAATAAAAAAGACTTATATTTAGGAACGGAGGGAGTAGAAAATATAAATAATAATGCATGTTGGGGCAACCTACATTTCCGCTAATTTTAGCCATGGGCTTGTTCACAATTTTTACGAGGGGGTGGTTGTTCATTTAATGGAGGGACTTGTAGTACCAGACTTGAACGATACACCAAAGTGCGACCTGGCACACCGTAACACCACTTGGAACAAGCGGGTAGCTATCTCAAAAAACAATCAACAACTAAAAAAATCCCGACATGGCATGTAGTACACAATTTTAAACGATTGTTTTGATGGTGTGAAAAAGGAAAACTACCCCACTACGTATATATAGGCCGAAGCCTCCACGCTTGCTTGCTAGGGTTGCTCTATTCACACACTCTCATCCTCTCCAGATCTAAACAAGATAGGGGTGGTAACACTGTCTTTCTCCCTTCAAAAAACACTGTCTTTCTATCCTCGCCGCTGGTTACAAATCCGGATGTATCCCCCTCCGCCGGTGAAGCAGAGGAGGGGCAACGTTTAGGCCGTCGTCGATAGTGGGGGAGGAGATCCACTACCGGCCGCACCTTATCTCTGACCGAGCGCCGGTGCGGGAGGTCCTCTGATCCCTTCTTCGTTGCCTGTGGGCGGATCTGTCCTCCCGCCGCCCACCTATCCACATCCCGACGACCTTCAGGTATATCTTCGTTCGAAACCGCCTTAGCTCTACTTCCCCAGCTCGCTACGCTGCTGCATGTGCATCATTTTCTACCTCTCAACCCCTCTCGATCCGATGGTCCAACGTCACCTATTTTTTCTTCTTCTATTGTTAGAGGTAAAGCTACTTCGTGGATTCGAATCTTGTACTCCCTCCATCCGAAAATACTTGTCATTGAAATGGATGTATCTAGATGTATTTTAGTTCTAGACACATCCATTTTGATGACAAGTAATTCCGGACGGAGGGAGTACTTGGTTCAAACAAGAAATAAAGTGGGGGTGGGGGAATTTAGTATGTAGTACATCAGACTTGGTACAAACAGGAAGGAAAGGGGGTGAAAGTAGTATAGACTGGTCATCCAACCGGTCTCTTGGTCGAAAAGGGAAATATAGGGGTAACACTGTACACAGTGGTATGTCCATGACTAGATTTGCTATCCACACATAGGAGTAGGTGGCTAGAGTGAACAAAAATGGGACCAACCCAGATATGTTTCTTGGATGTTTGTTTCTCGGGGCAACAAACTATGAATCACCACTTTATGACCACGTTTACGTACATGGTGCTGGACTGCTGGTGCACCCGTTGTCCCATGCCCTTATACCAAATATTTAGCTGTTCTTAATCTAATGTCCCTGGTAAAAATGAAGCCATGCCACTGTTATAAGCCATGACAAGTTTAGCCAAATGTTTTTGCCTGTAATTGTTTGAGACTCTGACTGTTTCCTCTGTACCTTTTTGTGCAAACAGGGATATACAATTCACCTGGTTGCTGTTGTGACCTTTTGGTGCACTGCACAAAACTCTTCCTAAAAGAAGTGACTTTTGTGCTGTTTAACTGGAATGTCAGAATGGAACAGTTGGTTCATTTCGGTGGAACTGCACAAAGGGGGATCTGTGTTCCAATCCTCATCATCTATATTGGCGCCATAACCTTCCTTTAGGTAAGAATGATATTTAATGCATGTGTTCATCTCTATTTTGCAACTGCCATGAGAAAATAATGCTATTTTTTACTAGTACACTTGTACTCCCTAGCTGACAAAACCAATTCTGAATTAGAAGGCCAATCATGTACTTGGTTTCACCAACTAGTGAGGAGAAAGAGAAACATAGCATGAAGAGGAAGAAGAAGAAGAATAAACAGTGCCAAGGCGATCTTGCTGACGCGAGAGGCCTCAGTCGAGGCCATTCAAGGACTCCAGCCACAACTACCTTACATGTGAGATGATCCTCCAGGGAGCCCTTCCACTTCTGCTGTCTCACTTAATTAATTAGGAGTACTTAAGTACCACTAATTTATTGCTGCCTAATTTTCCTGTCGGAGTTAAACAAATCTTTAGTAGGACCCTATGCTGAATCATGTACATGTGTATGTTTGTCTATGGAGGTGAATCATGTGGTGGAGCATGGAGGGAATATTATTAGTGTCATGACATAATAGTGCTATTGTTTTGCATGTCAATTTATTGCCATTGGTTCAATGAGGCAATGTTTTGCGTATTGTCCGTCATGAATTTGATGCTACTGTTTGAGTAATATGCTAATGTCTTCCTATCCTTTCTCACTAATCTAATGAAGGTTTCACCGTGTTCCTACTTGTGCAAACAGGGATCAAGTTGTGCCAATCATACATTTTAGTGGAACTACACAAGACAATACAATGAACTGTATCCCAGCCAGTGCTTTAACTCTGCTGGAAGTTCTTGATAATCTTTTGATATAATCTCAGCACTGGTAAAGAAGAGTGATTTCAACCATACATTTGAAGTGCACAAAAATATATACTATTGAGTGGTTCCAGTGAGTGCTTTATCATCTCTTATGGGACTACATGAATAAGCTTTTTTCTCAAGTTGGTACGGGCCTAAGGCCTTCATCCATATTAGTTTGCTGTCATCTCTATTTGTATCGTGCTACTGTCATGAGAAACTCCTTTATCTTTGCATGTTAAAGTTTTGCAACCTATGATAAATGGCAATGCATTGAGTGTTGAGCTAATTGGCACTGATTAAATAAACTAATACCTCTCTTTAAGCAAGACTACTATGTTGCTAACTTTACCCATTAAGATAATGAGGGTGCTTCTATTTGTTAGTGTATGTTTCATCAACTAGTCCCACTATTACAGTAATCTCACTCTCTCAATATATGTGCCAACAGGGATGCTCGATTTTGGTGGAACTGCACAAAAACTTTAGGTGCTTCATTGCCTCGACAACTTCCGTCCTTTCCTGTCAGTCGCTAATCTTGGCTTGCTTTCTTCCTTTGCTATCAGTCGCTTCGCTTATCTCGGCTTCCAGTCAAAGGAAATAGTAATTGATATGCTACCTCACACAGGTTAGTACTGGTCTTTATCCCGATTATTATGCTTGTCATGTATTGGTAATTTGGTATTGTGCTACTATTTGCTGATTTTATAAAGGAGTAACTTGGAGCCTGAACTCACAGGCAAATCATTGCATTCGGTGATTTCAGTAGAACTGCACAAAATGATCAGATGGACAGATACTTATGCTGCTACCATGTACTCCAAAGTTCACTCAGACAAGCATCGATGTTGACAAGAAGTGCCTATATTCATTCGAGTATCAACCGGCGTCAACCAGTTGTCAAACTCCCAAGTATTAGGAGAGTGAACGCCAAAAATATTGCTTGGCGCCTAGCCCAGAAGAACACAGTCCAATCTTTGGTCCCAACTTGTGCCTTTTTGTTATCAACAGATATGGTAGCGAACTGTATGGCATGGAATCTAAAGATTCCAGACAAGTTGGTTGATGCGTATATTCATCTGGCACTTAATTAGTCTGCACGCCAGGGATGCTCCATTTCAGTTGAACTGCACAAAAAATTTGGGTGGTTCATTTTCTCAACCGCCTCCTTTCTCGTCTGCAACATAGAATTTTGGCGAGCTACAGGACCAAGATGAGCCAGTAAACTAGTTGGATGAAAGTAGTGGCCAAGTTGCTCAAACCTCGCTCGGCATGAGGCCACTATTTGAGGATAAACCTACAAGCAAAGTTCAGATTGTCTGTGCTGCCTCTTATGTACTCGAAAGTTTACTCGCACAAGAACTAATTTTAGCAAGAAGTACCTCCGACTGAACACCATTTACCAGTCTGTACCCTAGGTAATTAAAGTTCGTCCATGGATCATATTGGCTGTGATCTCAATCATTTGGATGCATAAACATACTGAACATGTGTATATCTGAATCTTTTTGTGAATTATGTATGAATATTGTCGTGTGATCTATCAATCATTTGGAATGTAGATATGCTGAGCTTGTGTATATATGAATCTTATAGTTGTTGATAGTGAATGTTGGCTATGAATATGAACGGGTCCTGTGAACCCGAGTTTGATACGAATGTTTACCTTTTCTGTTGTATTTGTGTGTGAACTTGTTAGTATGCCTACTGTGGGGTATGTGACATGTGGTTGTCAACGGCACACCTTCCCAAGAAGAATTGCACCTGCTTTGTTAGGGTAGCAATGGCGCATCAGCTCTTTTTAATCTTTTTATTACTCTGTCTTCCCCTCTCCCCCGCTCAACCCCTGCCGTAATGTTTTCGGCCTCAAAACAAACATAGTACTATGTTGTTTTTGGGGCTTGATGAAAAATCAAGTGCTGGTTTCTGTAGGTTGGCCCGCACAGCAAATGGGCTGCTGGTTCACCACGACGGATTGGGAGGCTAAAAATACAAGTTGTATGGTGCAGAGGCAAGTAAAAAAACTATCAAGAGCCATCCACTGAAGAAAAAAAACCGCTCCTGATGTGCTTCTTCAGTCGTGCCGCCGCCCCCCTCTTTAATCCAGTTCGCTCACGGATCTAGTATCATTTTTTCCAGAGGGCGAACAAGTATCAGCTAGGCCTAGGTTTTGTATTTTATAATGCGTAGCCCACGACATACGGAGACAGTGGTTTCAACTTATTTTTTGAGGTCCATACCGGCCTATGGGCTTTTTCTTAAAGATCGACAGCCCAATGTATTTTTTTAATAAAACGCAGGTCTCTGTTCTATTTATCTATATATAAGAATAATAATGTTGTGTCCAATTTATCTTTTCCCTTCTAGCCACATTATATATATTTATATTATTACTATTATCATATATTTTATAGAAACATATATATACATTAGAAAAAAAACATCCCACGTGCTATTAACTTATAAAAGTAAATGTTTAACAGAAGTTGGCAAGGAAAATCCTGGTTGTTTTTGACTCACAGGCAAGAAAAATCCCGATGATTGCGTACAAAAGCTTGCGAAGATTTTAAGGACCAATTTAATAATAACGCGCTCATTTTTATTTTGAGCAATAACCCGCTAATTTGTTAAATATATATAGAAAAATGTGCCTCTCCGGTTTATTCTTTGATATTAATTGCTCCTTCTAACATAACATTATATATATAATGAGCCTAGCTAATTCGTGTATTTCAAGGAAGTGCAAATGGGATGGGATTTCTTAGAAAATATAAATGGGCCTGATTGACACGAATTTATTTGTTCACCCAGCCTAGCAGATGGACTGTACATTCTAGAAAACATGGGTTAAATACATGCCACATTTTTGCAGGCTGACATGTGGGCCAATAGGTCGAAGCCTACGCAGGGCCTTGTCAACTTGGTCAACAAATGATTGTGACATCCACATCCATTGGATTTATATCCAACGGCTGTCATGCACCTTCAATCACTCGTCTTCTTCGTCCAGCATCGCCGGGACCGCCTGGTCCGGCCTCCGGTGGCTAGCGGCTCTGCTTAGCACGCATCGCTGTGAAGCGCTACCCCATCGCCGGCCAGGCTATCCCTCCACCCCTGGACACCTCCTGTTATTCTCCACAGACTGCAGCCCCATGCCGCAATAGAACAAGTTATAACCCTTCTCCTCCTCTCAATCTGCGACTCCACTGCCGCGTCTTCCCATCTCCGAGTCGTTCCCGTCCAGGGCCTCGCCGTCGTCCACCGCATCGCTGCACTCGGTGCGGCATGGTCAACAAACGAGAGTCATCGGGAGAGACTGTACGTGGAGAGCCTGACGGGTGGGACCCACGAGGTCCATGGTCGCACGCAAGGAAAGTTCCTCCTTATTAAGTTGAAAAAATGTTTCCTCCATCTGACAGCTGGGACCCACCGGCTGTATCTTCGCATGGAAGGAAGTGCCTCCTTGTTTTGCGAAAAAATTATTCATCCCGTTGACAGCTGGGACTCGTCAAATTTGGTGGCTGACTTATGGGCCTACTAAGCAGACGTGTACGCATAGCTTTATCAACTTAATCAACAAATGATTCTAGCAGCTGGACCATTGGATTTTAATCCAACAGCCGTGCTCCTTCTTCAACCTTTGTTCTTGCTCCTGTCTCCCGTGGGCGGCACCGTGGCTGTGCTGCCGCGCACTTGAACCAGTCAAGTTTCCCACTCCTCTCCATCTGCTACTCCACTGCCCCGTCTTCCCCATCTCCAGGTCATTCTAGTCTGGGGCCACGCCGTCGTCCATCGGCCTTGGTGCGCTCGGCATGGTGTGGTCAACATGGTTAACAACCGAGAGTCATCGAAAGATGACTGTACGTGAGAGGTTGAAAGTGGGGACGCACCACGCCCATGGATGCATGCATGCAACGGAATGTGGCATGGTCAATGTGGTCAAGGCATGACTTCCATCGGAAGTGTACTGTATGTGGAGAGGCTGACAGCTGGGTCCACGGCCGCAACAAGGAAGTGCCTCCTTATTACGTGGAAAATAATGATTCCTTCACCTGACAGCAGGGACCCACTGGACGGGCCACCATATTTTTCGAAAAAAATGTTTTCCCCCTGACTGCTGGGACCCACCTGACGGGCCACCGTATTTCGCGAAAAAAACCTTCCCCCCGCTATCAGCTCGGACCCACCGGAAGTGCCTCCTTATTAAGCAGAAAAAATGAATACTCCCCCTGCTAGCTGGGACCCACCTTGGTGGGAGGCTGACTCGTGGGCCCACTAAGTTGAGAGGGACGGAGGGCTTCGTCAACTTAGTCAATATGAATGATTCTAGCTCCAGTGACCGTACGATGTCCATCCAACGGCCATAGTGCTTCTTAAACCTTTGGTCTTCTTGCTCCAGTCGCCCAAAGCAGCGCCGGACGTGCCGCGTGCTCCTGCCTCCCATGGCCGACTGTGATGCCGCGGAGGCCTTACCGCCCCTACTACTCCCACCGCTGGATAGGCCATCCCTCTACTCACCCACACCCCCTGTTATTCTGCAGTGACGGCAGCCTCACACCGCAGCCGAACAAGTGAACCCTCATACTCCTCTACGCGTGGGCATCCACTGCCGCGTCTTCCCCGGCTCCGTGTCGTCCCCTTCCTTCCTAGGCCTCGCCGTCGTCCACCGCCCTGGTGCTCTCGGCGCGGCATGGTTAACGTGGTCAAGGAACGACTTCCATCTGAAGAGTATTGTATGTGGAGAGGCTGACAGCTGGGTCCACGGCGGCCGCAAGGAAGTGCCTCCTTATTACGCGGAAAATAATGATTCATCCACCTGACAACAGGGACCCACCAGACGGGCCACCGTATTTTGCAAAAAAACGTTTCCCCCCTGACTGCTGGGACCCAGCAGCTACATCTTCGCACGCAAGGAAGTGCGTCTGGAAAAAAACGATTCACCCCCCTGACTGCTGGGACCCACCAACTACATCTTCGCACGCAAGGAAGTGCGTCTGGGCAAAAAATAAAAAAATGATTCGCCCCCCTGACTGCTGGGACCCACCATCTACATCTTCGCATGCAAGGTAGTTCCTGATAGTCGGGACCCACCTGGTCGAAGTGTACGTAGCGTTGTCATTCTGGTCGCGAACGTGTACGTACATATTGGTCGATGTAGAGGCGCGCACGTGTCATAGTAGAGGCGCGCGCGTAGCATGTACACGTACGTACAACGGCCAGTGTGCAAGAAAGAAAATACGGCCACGTATGTGTACATACGGGCAGGGTCTCGAACGCCTACTTGCGCGTACGTACAGCCAGGGCTCGTGTACATGGCTGGGTCAGAACAGAGAAACATCGTCGTTGTCATGTTCATGGGGAGCCAACCGGCTGGGTCAGAACAGAATGCGTCGTTGTGTTCATCAGGAGGGCTTGGACAGAACATGCGATGGAAACGAGGCCTGGCGTACCGTAGAACGGAGGAAACGGCCTTGTGTTCGACCGGCCACGTTCAAAACGGGGGTCCTGTTGATCGGGAGGGGTGTGGCGTACCGCAAAACAGAGGAAACGGACCTCCTACGGTCGAAACGGGGGTCCTGTTGATCGGGAGGGGTGTGGCGTACGGCAAAATGGATGGAACAGACTTGTGTTGGAGCGCTACGGTCGAAACAGGGGTCCTGTTCATCGGGAGGGGTGTGGCGTACCGCAAAATGGGACTCCAAAGGATACTGTTCATCTCCACCATCGACCTCCTCCAGCCTCCACAGGCTACTGTTCATCCACCACCGACCTCCTCCAGCTCCACCTATGACTATTCATCCAGCCTCCACCGCGCGCTACTCCACCGGCTCCTGTTCAACCACCCCTCCACGGGCTCCTATTCAACCACCCATCCATGGGATATTGTTCATCCATCCCTCCACCGTCCACTGTTCATCCAGCCATCCACAGGGTCCTGTTCATCCAACCCCAACCGACTCGATCGATCGGGGTCCTGTTCATCCAGAGGCAACGCCACGGGGTCCTGTTCATCCACCCCCACCGCTCACTGTTCATCCAAACCCCCCTGCAACACTAACTGTTCATCCACCCCCCCGCAACACTCACTGTTCATCCAGAGGCAGCATCGATCGGCTTCAGTTAGCAGCAGTAGCGAAGGAATCGCTCGATCGACTTCAGTTAACAACCATCGATCGATCGCTCGGGTTCAGTAACGCGTAGCCTATAGTGCAATCGCTCGGGTTCAGTTAGAGCCCAACGCCTCGCTCGGGTTCAGTTAGAGCCAACGCCTCGCACACACGTGCGTATGTGTACGAGAGAAACGCGCATCGCTCGGCCCCCGACCACCCATCGTAACCGGGAACTCACCGAAATTTTCCTCGCCCTTGCTTCTACCACGGTTTTTTCCGTCATGGACGACCCAAAGAATGTCATGCATCTGCGTATCCGGCCCGCCCAGGACGAAAAACCCATTTTCTGTCCTGATTTTTTGTTATAGAAGTAGGAGCCCACCACATCTATGATGAAACCGCGTTTTGTCACAATTACCGTCATGGAAGTGTCATAAGTATGACCGATTTTTTTTCGTTCGGCCCAAAATGTCACGGATGTGTCTTTTTTTGTAGTGAACATCAATGAGCAAAATTGACAAGGTTGTCCCATTCCAAAATATCAAATGCCTACAATTTTGGAATGGGCAGGGTTTGCCATCAGTTCGGACATTGACATGGCACCTCGTGCTAAATAAACCAGCTGTTCTTTATTGCAGTTCCACCAAAATCAACCAAATTCGTGCGTACTTGTATGATTTCGCCCTTATATGTTGCAACGCCTTGAACTTATCGGCACCTACTTTCTTGTGGTGGAAATAAATGATTCGATGTATTCATGAACATTTTGTGCAGTTCCCATTGAAATCAAGCTGAGCACCCCCGTTTGCACAAATACAAAAACATGATTAGTATAAAGCAAACTGTACTATGAATTGACAGTTTAAACAGGCACCTACATGGTCCATGTAGAGCACACTTTGAGAAAAATGGAACTCACCGGAAAGAATCCTCGAACAATATTGTACTTGTGCATCACAGCAAGAAAATGGAGATTTGTTAGTCCTTCTGAGCTAAAGTTAGTTTGGTCTTGTGGGGAGTAATGTAACCATCCTTCAACTGCTCCTTCTGATGAGAAGATAGATAGGGCTTCTTCATCCTGGCATAATCGAAACTAGTCACTTTACGTACTCCATATTCTTGTTCAGAGGAGGATGATCCTGTTGTGCAAAGACAACAGGACAACTAAATGCTAGCATCCCTGTTTGGTTGAAAAAAAGGAAAGGAAATATTTAAAATAGCACAGATGAAGCACTTCTCAAGGACAATACCACTTTTTCATGACGGTATCTAAATAGCAGCACAACACCAATGGAGATGACAAAGCTCAATCATATGGATGAAATCCGTGGGCGAGTACCAACCTTTGTCAGGAGGCTTATTGTGTAGAGCATACAGATGCAGCACTTCTCCGGAACCGTCTGTTGTTGTCTATTGTGGTGGCCATGCTTACTATATACTCCTCGATTGTGCAGTTCCACTAAAATATATGGTATCTTCAAAGAAGATCCCTATTTGCACAAGTAGAGATAATTACGTATTACATTAAGAGTGGCATCAAATCAGTGGCAAAACAATTGCTCGTTCCAGCCATAGCAATAAATTAAGATGCAAAACTATATCATTACTTGTGTCATCACAGTTCCAGTGCTTCATTACAGCACCGGGAGTTGATTTTTTGTTTTTCTTCCGCTTGTTCTTCCCCTTCATCACTTGATTCAATAACAGACAAGCTTCAACTTCAATGTAAGATTTCGCATGTCAATTAGGGAGCACAAGTATAGCACTAAACAATGACATTAATTTTCTAATGAAAGTGGCAAAATACAGGCCAACAATTGTGAAATATCCTTATCTTACCTCAATGGGATATTATGGTGCACATACAGATTGGAAGTCTTGTCTCTATTTGTGCAGTTCACTAAAATCAAGCAACATTACCGTACAAGTAGCACAACATATGGAAGCACACTGTAGAATCATGTGAAAGAAGGCCAGTAGTGACCTCTCATGACGCAGAATTCAAACAACTAACAAGAAGAAGATCTGAACCAAATTTGCCAACACGGATAGGAACACTACTGGAATCAGCTACTTTGCCATCTGCCAGCTCTTTGCCGTCAGCTAGCGGACGGCAAAGAAGCTCTTTGCCATCAGCTACCCAAAAGCAGACGGCAAAGAAACGGAAGACGGCAAAGAAGCTCTTTGCCGTCCGCGGGCTCTTTGCCGTCTGCTGGCAGACGGCAAAGAGAGAGGTGGCCCCCACCCCCCGCCCGTTTGGAAAAAAATTAAAGGCCCACCTCTTTGCCGCCTGCAAAAGAGGCAAAAGGGCGGACGACAAAGATACGCGGACGACAAAGAGGACACTACCTAACGGCCCGTACCCCCCCACCCGTTACTCTTTGTTCTCTCCTCGCCGACGCGCCCCGCCACCACTTCCCACCCCACCGCCGCCGCCGCCGCCCGCCGCGC
>NC_041389.1:499967582-499981145 GCF_002162155.2 Triticum dicoccoides
CACCCCGACCCCGAGCCTGACCCGACACCCTGACCCCGACACCACACCCCGACCCCGAAACAACACCCCGACACCGACACGGCACTACCCCGACATCGACACGACACCCCGACCCTCCGACCCCGAAACAGCACCCCAGAGGCACGTCTTTCCAAAAAGCGTTTCAAGAACCGCTATACTTCACCCCAAAACATTGAAGTAGACAACGACAATGAATCTGACATCACCCTAGAGGAGGAACAAGAAGAGCCGGAACAAGAAGAGGTTACTGCTGCGGATGACCTGTCAATGCTTGACCGATTACGTCAAGGTGGCCTTGCACATGTTGATGCCAATGAACCCTATGAGCCCGTCATTGATTATAGTGATGATGATGATTATGCATTTATTGATGATACTGATCGAGATTATTAGTAGTGTCAGGTATTACATTTTTTATGTTGTACTTGATGATGATACACTTAAGTGATACACATATTATTATTCATGTCAGTCTTTTTTTATGTTGTACTAATTTCGTTTACTGTTTGTCATGGCAGGTGTTGAAAGATGGTGGGCGCTGGTCGGGAGCGTGGTCTGAGGTCTTCCATTCCAGACGCACCTCTCCGCCGAGCGTTGCTGGACAGTATGGCCACACCGCCGGGCCCTTCTTCGTCGACCGCGGTGCCCAGCAGGGGACGAGGTAGGAAGAGAGGAGGTGGGGCACGTGGTCGTGGGAGAGGAGGTAGGGTGACTGCTACGGCGCCTTCCTCGCCGCCACCCCCAGCTGTTTCACCCGAGCACGTGACTACTAGGGTGGACTCGTCCGAGGAGGAGGCTACACGGACTCCGGTCCACGAGCCTCCGGTCCACGGGTCTTGGGCCCACGAGCGTCGGGTCGACTGGCCTTCGGCCCACGAGAGTTCGGCCCACGTGATCCCGGAGGAGCACATGTCCGGATGGGGTACCTGGCCGGATCAGCCCGAGGAGCCGAGTGGCCATGCTGATGATGGCGGGGAGCCGACTGATCTTGAGGAGGAGGGGGGCACCGTCTACCAGCATGGTGCTACACGGCTCCCGTCCGTGCCGGTGACCCGCGAGCAGAGGTGGTTGATTTTCCCTGATGGGGAGAGGTACGTAAGTGCATTTAATATTTTTGTACCTTGTGCATTCATGTTTTTTCAAATAACTAATGCGTTGGCCTTGTCATGCTGCAGGGGTTGGGACCACCATCATAGTGTCCGCCGGCCCAACTCCGTCCTTGGAGTTCTTTGCCGACAAAACTTCCCGGGGTTTGTCACGTTGCCTGGTGAGGGTCGGCTTCCAGAGCTTGGATTGAGCTGGGAGCACTACGTGGCTGCCCCGGCCCCGCCGGATGAGATTATCGACGGTGTCATGTGCGACACGAGGGCAGACATGGTGATCAGAAAGTTCTGGGTAATTTCTCCTTTACACATTAAAAAATCTTCAACTAGCTAGTTATTAATTGTACTAATCAATATTGTCTCATTTGATTGCAGACATTCTACAGGTGTGAGGAGGGATACGAGGAGGACGCGACACATGTTATCGAGAACGTCTGCAAGCGCCTAGTCCAGAACTTACGGCACGAGGCTCGGGTGCAGGCTGTTCGAGACTACTACGCCTTGCGTGGTATCAAGAAGACCAAGCCGGCATGCCGCGATAAGTTCCTGAGTAAGGAGCAGTACATGAAGGTAATTCTTAAGGCCTTCTCTACTTAAGTTACTTCATTTAGTAATTCTTAGCCGTAGCGCTCAAGTTTCTATTTACTAACTTAGGCGCCTCCGAGATGGTGTGCGGATCGGATGGATTGTTGGGAGGTGTTGGTCGATGAGTGGTGCTCAAAACAATGGCTAGCCCTCCACAACGAGGCCAAGGACAATTGTGCCCAAATGGAAGGTGTGCCACACCATCAAGGCAGCTCCAACTTATATCAGTTCGGGCGCAACTGGGTATGTGGTTTGCTTCATGATTCATTCAATTCATTCATCATGCTAGCTTGAGCCCTTTAATTACTAATTTTCATTGTTTCTCTCTTTCAGGCATGCTACAATAAGGCGGATAAGGTGCCAGAGGTGTACGACCTATATGCCATGGCCCACACTGCCTCTTTCAAGAAAGTCAAGGCTTTCTCTCAGTCTGACCTCGATGATGCAAACAACTTCACCAACATCTCCTCCCATAACAAGCTCGTGAGATATAGAGATGAGGGGAAGGCGAGGAAAGGGGAGGACTTTAACCCGAGCCATGGTCCCATTGATCTAGAGCTGTTGATGATATCTGGTGGCGGGAGGTCCCATGGCTCCATAGCCATTGGAGATGGACTTATCCGTTGTCCTAGCACTCTCCCGGAGATCAAGGCGCGCCAGTCGAGCTCCGCTCCTGAGATAAGGCCTCGTGAACGGCCAGTGCAACTCGCCATCAAGGTTAGTGATACGTACTCAGTTATCTTTCTCCATTACATTGTGTGCGCTTCCATCAATGATTACAAATGGTCATGTGAGTGGTGTTGCAGGCTGCTATACAGAGTGAGAGAGATAGAACGGAGAAACTTCTGGCGGAGGCGGCGGAGAGGCAGCGGGAGTTGGAGGAGAGGACGACAAAGATGATGATGGAGGAGAGGGCACGGAACGACATGCAGGCAAGGGCCATGTACGAGCTCCTTGTGGTAAGTTTCTTCTGCAGATTAGCCAAAACATTCATGTAGTGTTTGTCTCATTACTAACTAGTATGACTGAGTCGTCAAAACCAAATGTGCAGTCTGTGTGCAAGAAGACAGGTCAGACCGCTCCGCCGATGCCAGTGATTGCTCCTGGGACCATGGTGAGTTTTATTTGAATGGACATTACTTGCTAGTCTTAACATTTGAGTGTCATCATGCTAACAAGACATTGGAAATGATCTTTGGTGCAGCGTAACTCCAGACAAGCATCGCACGATCCTTCTCCAGCTACCGACACGAGCCACCCCGCTCCTACACCTCCTGGATCTTGGTAAGTTTATCTAGTGTTTTTCTTAACACATGCATAAAGACCTAGACTTAGCTTTATTTCCTCCAATGCTTACCATAATGACCTAGACTTAGCTTCTTCTCCTCCAAAATCACTTAATAAGCTTACTGACCTCCAAAACCATCCATTTTACCTAAGTTAGCTCTAAAATGATCTGTACTTAGCTTACTTATGTCAAAAATTGCATAATTAGCTTAGTTAGCTCATAGACGATCCATTTTACCTAAGTTAGCTCTAAAATGACCCATTTTACCTAGGTTAGCTTATAAATGATCCAGTTCATCCAAGTTAGCTCAAAAATGACCCATTTTACCTAGATTAGCTCCTAAATGATCCATTTTACCTACGTTAGCTTTAAAATGACCCATTTCACCTAGGTTAACTCCAAAATGACCCATCTTACCTAGGTTATCTCATAAACGATCCATTTCAACTAATTTAGCTCATAAACGATCCATTTCACCAAGTTAGCTAAAAAACGATCCATTTCACCTAAATTAGCTCTTAAATGATCCATTTCACCTAAGTTAGCTCAAAAAGATCCATTTCAACTAAATTATCTCATAAATGATCCATTTCACCTAAGTTAGCTCAAAAACGATCCATTTCAACTAAGTTAGCTCATAAATGATCCATTTCACCTAAGTTAGCTAAAAAACGATCCATTTCACCTTAGTTACCTCAAAAACGATCCATTTGACCTTAGTTAGCTCATAAATGACCCATTTCAACTAAGTTAGCTCATAAATGATCCATTTCACCTTAGCTAGCTCATAAACGACCCATTTCAACTTAGTTAGCTCATATATGATCCATTTCACGTAAGTTAGCTCATAAATGATATACTCTTCTTGTTCTAGTCTTCTTCTTGTTCTACTCTTCTTGTTCTAGTCTTCTTCTTGTTCTACTCTTCTTCTTGTTCTACTCTTCTTGTTCTACTCTTCTTGTTCTAGTCTTCTTATTTTTCATTTTGCAGATTTCATTCACTTGATGAAAGCTTGCATAGATGGAGTGCTCCTTATCCCTTTCTCTGTTTCTTTTGTATCGTTGAACTATGCATGTATCGTTGGATGAAACTGTTGTAATATATATGGTTGGATGCCTCTATGTTGAACTTGTTATGTATGATGGAACTATGCATGTAATATATATGGTTGGATGATGAAGTTATGTGTTGGATATCTTATATGTTTGCTCTGTAATGGCCTTTTGAAATATATCTATATATGTCATATATATTTGTGATGAAATTTTTTGGATTTAATAAAAAACAGATAAAAGAGCCAATATGCAGGCTCTTTGCCGTCTGCCACCGACGGCAACGGGCTCTTTGCCGTCTGCCGCGGACGGCAAAGAAGACACGTGGCATCTAGCTGTGCTTCCTGGGAGCTGACCCATTTGGTCAGTTTGCCTACAGTGGCAGACGGCAAAGACTTTGCCATCAGTGGCGGACGGCAAAGAACCTGCACTTTGCCATCAGTGGCAGACGGCAAAGAACCTACCATGTAGTGACGTGTAGATGACATCATATGGCGGACGGCAAAGACATTAGAAATTTTGCCGTCAGCGGCGGACGGCAAAGGCCTGCCGTTAGCCACTTAACGGACTGACAGCGCAATTATTGCCGTCCGCTCTCTTTGCCGTCCGCCGCAGACGGCAAAGGGCCTTCGCCGTCAGCCGCCAGGAAGCAGACGGCAAAGTAGCTGTTTACCGTAGCCTACTTTGCCGGAGCCTTTTGCCGTCCGCGGCTGACGGCAAATGCCTTTGCCGTCCGCCGTTCATGCCTTTGTCGTCCGCCGTGGCAGACGGCAAAGTAGGTGATTCCTGTAGTGGAAGTAAGATCTCATCTTGTGCAGTCCCACTAAGATCAAGCAATCAAGGAACGTTGTCGGTGTGACATTTTGGTTGAACTGCACAAACACTCTTAAAACAAAAGTGTTTTGTCAGTGCAACAAAAGGTCGCAATGGCAACGAGGTGAAGTAGATAACCCTGTTTACACAAAGGTGCAAAGGAAACAACTAGTGGTCAATAACGGTGGATGACACAGAAGCCAACAAAAAGAAGCATCTAACTTATCTAAATGGGAAAGAAAGCAAGACAGTAGCATTTCTCAAACGGTGGCATTGATTAATATTAACAGAGAGATTATATGAACAATAAATTTTGTTAAACATGTAATTTGCTTTTAACTGTGGCATTGCATCAATTTTCCAATGACATTATTAGATGGTGTTTGTTTATAGGGACATTTTGGTGTAGGGACTAAAAAAACTCTGTGTCAGTCCCATCTAAACCAAACATGAGGGACTTTTAGGGACTAAAAGTGGGCATTTGGGACTAAAAAAGAAGACCCCGAGGGAGAGTCTTTTTGACTTTTTCCAACAGTTGCCCCTGCCACGCATCACACCTTGTCTCTATTAGTTCATTACTAGGGGTAACATGGTCTTTTAGCATGTCATTTAATAACCTCTAGTCCATGTTTAGTCCCTAGAACCAAGCAGGTAGGGACTAGGGAGTTTTTAACCAAATAGGGCCTTAGATTAACAACAGCTAAAGAGTTGCACGGGACAGTGGACGCACCAGCACCATGTGCATCTACCGATGTACTGGGGTGATGCACAATCTACTGCAACAAAGAACAAACAACCAAGGAGCATATTTGTGTTGGTCCCCATTTTGTTATCTTTAGACACCTTTCCATGTGTGAGCGCAGCAAATCTAGTCCTGCTCAAACTCTACAACCTTGTCCCCCAAAACAAAAGATCAGTTTGTTACAAATGTGGTACCGCGTTTGTCATTGTTTTCCCTTTTCGACCAACGTAGGTGCTGGATAGCCAGTCTGTACTAGTACTTTCCCCCCTTCCTTTCCTATTTGAACCACGTCCTAGATTTATGCTATACAACTTTCCCCACTACTTTCCCCCATTCCTTTCCTCTTTGAACCACGTCCTAGATTCATGCTATTCAACTTTCCCCACTACCTTCCCCCATTCCTTTCCTCTTTGAATCACGCCCTAGATTCATGCTATACAACTTTCCCCACTACTTTCCTGTTTGATCCAACACCTATATACGAGTGCAGAAGCGGAAAAAGCCCACATGCAGCTAGAGCAATGCTTGTGGCTTAAGTAAATTATACCTTAAGGTTCTTGGGGTGTGGTTCGGTGGGCGACCAGAGGCTGTTCGGCCCACACTATGTACGACGGCGAAGAATAAGGGGTCGGAGGTCCTACCGCGCCGCAGCTGGGTGAAAGTGAACAACTGTGCCGGTAGTGGATTCCCTCCCTCACCGACGGTGCCAGCGTTAAGCCTCCTTCCCTTCCCGGTAGACAGATCCTGCTGGCTGACCAACAGTGAGGGGAGAGAGAGAGTCCAACGGAGTCTTGTTTAGATCTGGAGACGGTGAGGGAGTGTGAAGGGAGCAACTACATGCACCGAGGCTCCAACATGTATATATATACTGGAGAGAGAGTGTGAAGAGTGCAAACCCTAGAAAACAAGCGCCGAGGCTGCATCTTATACGTGATGAGGTAATTATACAGTCACTACGAGATCGTATAGCTCCGTATCCATCCATTTTGACCAGTCAAAGAATCCTCCTGGCACGAATTATGCTCAAGTGTAGTTATCGAACCCGAGACCTCAAGTTTGATGAGCGAACAGGCTAACCAGCTACACAACCCTCCCGTTATGTTCAATGATAGGAAAATAACCTTTTATACATTCCTGCGTTCGTGTGACAAGCATGCCGTGTTTTTTTGTGTGGGGGTAATTGGGATTTAAATCATAATTGTGTCATGTGGCTTTGGTGGTAAGACTATCCACAGTGGTGCAAAAATAATGCAGCCTTAGTCACCTTACCTCTCTCCACGTAGTACGTTGGGTCCCACCAGTCAGAGGTTGAAACAAACAAATTAATAAGAAAAATTAAAAGCGCCAGCAGTGTATCTTACCTCACACATCTTGCTACTGCTTGTGAACACTGTCCAATTGATCCCTCTGTTCGCTCACGTACTATTTTAAGTGAATCCTTATTATAACATGCACACAATTTTGGGCACTTGTATTCGACCTAAGTCAATGTGCCACCGTATCTCATACTACTCCCTCCGTCTAGGTGTAATAAGTCACGTTAGAAGGAGCAGCGGGACCAAGGTGCAAGAAGATTGGAGGAGAAGGAGAAACTTGAACGGTCATTCCTCCAATCAAAGCCTTGATTTCTGTCTCTAAACGCAACAATTAATCCAAACAACTAAGAAATGCGATTTTAGCTACCATGCAGGGCCACGTATTAACTCGCATGCAAGCCGACTTTGATTTCTTGACTGATCAACGCGTAGTTACGCTCCATGCATTAGGTTTCCGGGGGAGATAACAAGGCAGAGTAAGCTGCGTTTGATTACATTGCTTAGGCTGGTCATAGTGGTGAGTAACTTGGACTAGTAACATGCATATGTTACTAGTCTATGTTACTACTACGCAAAGTTTGCCGTCCGAAGCGAGCCGATCTGGCTCTCCTGAGCTAGCAAGGTTTTTCTAGCCCACCCAAGCTAGCTGGCCCACAAAAGCTAACATATTTTAACAGTTCCAAACGCCTAACCTTGCCCGACTATGCTATAAGCTGTTCTTGCTAAGGATCCACATGCTCCCTAAGTAACAACTCTCGCTAGCAACGAGGCCAGGAGGGGATTGAGATGCGAAGTTAGTGGACGATGCCTAAACATTTTGGGAATATCTGATTTCCGTAAGATGACTTAACACCTAGACGGAGGGAGTACTACTCCTCAGTCCAGGTTTGATGGAATATTGGTCACCTCTTCTCTTCTTGTATGTACTCCATTTATCTCACTTCCTGTGGGTTCACACTCGCACGATTTTCCTATTCTATGAACATGTATGTGCGCGTGCGTGCGTGCGTGTGTGTGTGTGTGTGTGTGTGTGTTTAACAGCATGTGTGTGTTAGAGAGAGCGACAGATCGACCTACTCCTACAGAGAGATGGTGTGTAGTGTACGATTTTAGCCGCGCGAGTCGGTGCATCCTCTCGTTTCCGGGCGTCCGGTAGGGACAGGCGGACAGCTGCCACGCCCGGTCCTGACCAGCCTGGCCCACCCAAAGCCCCTCCATCACCCGCACGCACTTCCTGCCCGAAACAGTCAGCACCGCTCCAAAGAATCGATGCCGCATTCATGCCCGGGCAGAGCGGATGCGACCTCTCACTGGCGCCTACGTTGAAGGGAGAAGCGGATTCAAGAGTGATGGTTGCTTCGTTCGTCCAACTTACTGCTAGGTCTATGTGGTTTGATGGCTCATTGGTCATTATTACTGAGGTGGTAGGGCTGCTGGATGTCCCACATTTTCGGCGAAAGGAGGTACTACTAGATTAAAATTTTCTCCATTCTTACAACGGAGGAGTGCAAGAGCAGTGAAAACACTCAGGCTCAGTGATTACATGGCCCACCTCACACTATCACCATACTTTCTGGACACCGTGCGACACCTAACTCTTTACATAGTACTAGTATAGTACGTACTGTAATTTATCAGCGAGATAAATTTGTACAATGCTATGAAGCTTCTAGCTTCTGTTACATGTATCTTGCGTCCAAAGTTGCCCGTTGCAACATTTCATCAAATACAAAGGAGACTAATATGCATGCTATTGCATCTCAATGATTGACATATCATAACCAATATGTACTCCCTCCGTTCCAAAATAAGTGTCTCAACTTTATGCAAACTTTAGTACAAAGTTGTACTACTACTAAAGTTGACACTTATTTTGGAACAGAGACAACTAAAGAAAAAAACGATCCATGCAGTCCCTAGCCCTTGAACCGTAAACCCTAACCAGGCTTTAATTTGCTGGCAATGTTGGAGCTTCCCAAGAAATGAAGTTTGCAACCCTTTGACCATCGGATCATTTTGTGCAGTTTCACCAAAATCAAGACAAGCATCCCCGTGGCAAAGAAATTGAAGAAGCGTGATTAGAATAAGATTACTGGGACTAGTTGATGAGACATAAACTCATCACAAATACAGTACGTAGAAGCCAATAGAGGTATGTGCGGGGCAAAGAAGTAGAGAAATATCCACATGGAGTGATGTGGGCAGCTGGAGTAGTGGTGCAAGACGGCTGTAAAGGGAGTTGTACCTGAGGGATGTCGGGACGTAGCTCAACCTTGTGGATGGCGGCAGGAGGCGGCGATTGCCCACGTCGCGGCAGTGAGCAAGGTACAAAGGCAACCTCACCGGCTTTGTGAGAGAGAACGGCGGGGACCCCTGATCGGGACGTGCCGATAGTAGGTTTTCACCCTCGGCAATGGTGACCACATCTACATAAGCATCCACCCATTCCCCCGGTGGATGTGATCCACTAGGATGTTAGAGATGTGGCCATAGTTGTTTTGTGCGAGAGAGTGTGAAGAGAGCAACCCCAGCAAGCAACCGTGTAGGCTGGCCCGTCCTGACAATTATATTGTGTACGTGCCACTGAAGAAAAAAAACTTTATTTATAAATGATGCGACACCTACTAATCGTTTTCCTATAAACCTTGCGCTTGGCATCTCCAAAATATTAACCTTGCGATTGGCTCTTCGCCTCTTCGGGAAGTCGAGCAATAATGGTACTGCAGTATATACCATTCTGGCTATATGAGACCGAATGAATTGCTGCACGTCCACCACGTGGGCGAGGGTCGAGGGGCGAGGGAGAGTGCGTACTATTACGTTTGTTTCAATATGGACTACATACGGAGCAAAAGAGTGAATCTACACTCTAAAATACGTCTATATACATCAGTGTTTGGAGTATGTTCTAGTAGTTCATATCGAAATCTACTAAAGGACATATATATTCCAAACAATATGATAATCTCTCTAACCAAGGTAGGGATGAGGAGTAAACGGAGGGAGTAGTAAAATTTTCTCCTCGTCCTACGAGCCACCGCGTACGTGGGCGAGGGACCGGCGTAAGGCATACAGTACTACTACTAGTAAGCAAGCTTCACCTCATCCTGCGAGCCACCGCGCCCGTGGGCAGGGGAGACGGTGTACTAAGCAAGCTTCTCCTCGTTCTGCAAGTTGACGGGACACATCAAAAGTACTCCAGTGTATAGAGCCTTGCCTCTAAGGTAGGCCCCACAAGGTTTGCCTCTTTTTTAACATAACGCGTCAAGTCGCAATTTGTTTGTTCACCCGTGGTAGACGATCCTCCCTCCATAAAGTAGACAACCAGTACACGTGTCAAATTACCACGTGGGCTGCCTTTTCATACAGAAATGAGCTCCACCATGTACCCGCGCGGGTGTGGTTGGGAAAGAGAAGGGAGTACGTGTGCCGTGCGTGCACCTCTTCTCTTCGTGCATGTCTCCCACCTACGAGTGTGTGTGTGTGAGAGATACAAACCTAGACAGATGGCATGTGCGTTCGTGAGTGTTTTTTGCTTGGGGAGGGGGTGATTTCGTGACTGTATTTGTGGGAATATGTGTCGATGACATCTCAAACAAAATTTTGCATGCAATGTGTGTGAAATGGAGGCCTATCCATATCATATATAGAGGGTCGGGCGATCCACTAGAAGAGAGGGAGGGGTCATAGATATCGATAGAGTTGAAGAGAGGATCAAGTGGGTGGGTGCAAGATCGATGAAGAGAGCCATCGAAATTGTGTGTTTGTGCAAGTCAAAGATATAGGGCGACTGACCTACCAGAACGTGAGAGGGCACATGTAAAGTTTATGTGTGGGAGGGAGACATGACTAGAGAACTCGATGTATCAGTGTGTGTGTGTGTTGAGGGGGGTGGGGGGAGTGGTAGGTAGAGGCCTACCTATAGAGGTAGAATGACTCGTATATGTGTTGAGAAGGAGAGACCCGGCTATGTCTTGAGGGAGATCGGTCGACATCCATACATAACTGAAGGACGGGAAATAGGATGGGACAAAGAGAGAGAGAGAGAGAGAGAGAGAGAGAGAGAGAGGGAGGGAGGAGAGGGGTAGAGTGCTGGATGGGTGATGGAGTTGATTCTCTAAGATGGTGGGAGAGGCCTACTAGACAAACTGAGGGTGGAAATGCAATATTATCAATAAGAGTGGGGATGTGTTTCTGTGTGTGCATGTGCGTGATAGCTCTGTCGGGATGCATCCATGGATGATGAAGGGGAACCATGTGTTTGGTAAGCAAACCTAACTAGATTGGTAGATCAATTGTTGTCTGTCGGAGGAAGGGAGAGACATAACTAATGAGGTAGATCGATCGACGCGTGGGGAAAAACGAGTAATAAGGACCTAGCTAGGTATATGTATAGCGGGAGATCGGTCGGTGTACGTCCATTTGTTAGAGGCAAATAAGGCCCAGCGAGACGGATAGACAGAGAGAATGGAGCTAGGAGGTGGTGCGAGAGGCCCAGCTACTAGCTAGATAGGGGGAGGAGTGTGCAGTTGTGAGATCAATGAAAAGAGGGGCGAGAGTTTACACATGTGTGGGACCGTATGAGAGACACGAGGCAAGGAAACATAAAGGAGGAGATTGAATGTGCGTGTGTATGTTGTAGGCAGACATTGCTGGAGAGGTTTATCGATTGGTGTGTGTCGGAAAGGAGTTGCGGAGACTCTGGGAGAATGACCTAAAAAAAATGAATGTGCGCAATGGATAGAATGCTGAGTGAGGGAAGGTGTAGGAGGGCGTGTGCATGCACGAGAGAAAGTTAGTGGTAGCTACAAAGGTTAGAGGATTGTGTGGGTGTAAGAGACTAACAAAGATCATAATTTGATATGAAAGTGGATTCATATATTTGAATAGGAGATCATAGTGTTATAAACATATGCATGTATGAATATAGCGGTGATACGCATGTTGTGGTTTTGCACATGTTATACCATAATGTGATAATGCATGACGTTTGCAACCCAGAGCGAAATGTTGAACAATCTAAATAATACTATACATCGAACAATCTCACATTTTATTTGAATTTGTGATAATGTGTGGCGTTTGCAGCTTACAACTAAATATCGAACATTCTCACATTTTATTTGAATCTGTGGTAATGTGTGGCGTTTGCAACTCACATCTAAATACTTGTAGGCGTAGGGGGCGGGGCACCATATATTATGTGATAAACACATTATACATATGAGACATGGTTTAGATTATGAAGATCTAGCTAGAGCTTGAAATGTACTATGATATGCAATCAACATAAAGTGGATTCAAAAAATCGAGTTTGAGTTCATATAGTACACATAGTTCATATGTAACTCGAGACTAATCATGTGGTGTGCTGTGAAGATAATACACAAACGATGGTTTAACTTGACAATAATGATGATTGTGGATCTTATTAAAATAGAAAAATGAATTCAAGTGGTTTGACTTCACAACAATCATTATTGTAGATCTTATTCAAATAGAGAAACGAATTCAAATTTAGTTCATATTGAAGCGGTAGTATATACGTTTGGAATGCACTAAAATGTTCATTTGAGTAGTAGATTGCATGCATTATACACGTAGCGAAATATTTTAACTGAACAGAACATGAATTCAAAGTTTTGAATGACATTTGTAGTGCGAATTGATTTGGTACAGTACAAGTTAGGCTTGTTCGGAAATTTCAACCGGCGCCTTGTTAGCCGGAAATATTTAAGATATATCTTTGTCTCGTTGTGCTCCGACAACACCCTCCATATCAACCCGCGCCTTGTTATTCCAAAATTACAACGCGCACGAAAACTCCCACCTCCTATGAAATCCCGACACGCGAAATGCCCGCGATACCCCTGAACCGAAAGAGCCGCCTCAAATCGGTGGGGGTACTTTCATAACTTACCCCACATTTCGGACAAGCGCGTCCCTAAGCCATGGTTCCCCACTCCCATCCCATCCGCCCACCCATTGGTACAACAAGGCCACGAAAACCCGTGAAGCCCCAGACTCTCCTCTGTCCGCCACCTAGCAGGAGCCTCTTCCCCGATGATGTCGTCCACAGCAACACCTCGACGTCCCTCATCCATCATACCGGATGAGAATCCGTCATCGATCTGGTCGTCCGTCGGTTCAGCCACCCCGTCTTCCACCTCCAAGGAGTTTCCCCGACGTTCCCCTTGTCTTTCACGCCACCTCCATTCCCACACCGCCGTCTTCACCTGCATCACCAGAAGAGCATCATCATCACCGTTTCCTCGGATGAAGTTGCGGCCTAATCGGCACCACCAAAGAGGTTGTACACTAATTGTCGCATTTTCTTCTTGGTTCGATCTCACGGTGCTGCCAGCGCTCGGTCTCGACCCAACACGGTGCGGCTCCATCCACGGCGTCACCGACCACTTCCTCCACGGTGTTGCTCCCTCGGCGGCGACGTCCACATCAGTAGGAGCCGCTGCTGCTTTAGCTCTCGCTCGCGCTGCTGCTCTGCTCTTGCTCTCGGTCCCCTGCCTGGTCTGCTCTTGTTATTGCTCTTGCTCACGCTGCTGCTCTTGCTCTTGCTTGTGATGCTGCTCCGATTTAGCTATACTTCAGTCGACTGAATCGACTTTTGGGTCAGTCAATTTTT
>NC_041389.1:499981444-499994457 GCF_002162155.2 Triticum dicoccoides
GGTGGCGGCAGACCGACGTTGGGGAGTGTTTTTGGGACGGGTGGCGAGGCGCAGTGCCGGCTGCAGGCGGCGGGGGCGGCTGTTTGGCTGGTGGGGGCTGGCGGCTCAGGGGGTAGAGGTTGAAGATGAACTACAGGCCCTTGATTTCGTATCCAACGGCTGCAAAATTGATTGACCAGATATGAAAAAGTCAGTCGACTGACATGTAGCCTGACCTCTAGTGTGTTCAGTTTCGATAGTTAAGTTCAGTTTCAACAGTTAAGTTTAGAGATGAGCGGCTGATGTATTTTACATCTAGCACTTTGTGGTTATGTATTTTACGTCATCTATTGGAGATGCTATTAGAACTCCACCCAGGTTAACGTTGTCTCTCTTGTCCTGCTTCAGCCTCGGCATCATACAACTCACCGGAGCTGCTCCAAAAATGAAACCCTCCATCACAGTGGAGCAGTACCTCGGGCTCCATCTCTAGACGCTTAAGATCTTCTTCCCTCCTCCGACAGCCAAGTCAGCTGGAGTATCCTCACCGGCCAACCCAATCACACTGAGATCGACATGGCTTTGCTAAAGAGGTTGTACACTTGTTGCATCTCTTTTTTACTCTACATGTTATATATATTGTCCACTGAGCACACGTAGTAACGTGAAATGCGGTTATTTTATCCTACTATACGACAAGCAGTGAGGTACCAGGCAACTTAGCTATCCGTGATGGACTCTCTTGAACGCCATCATTATTTATCTCTGCGCGTTTGAGCTGTGCATTTGTCGATGGGCCTGGGAGTTGAGCTAGTAGGGCAATGGCCTGGGTCCAAAGTAATAGAAGTAGCACAAAAACATTTTTTTAGTGTAGGCTTTTCCTTGCTCAAGCCTGCCTACTAGAATCGCCAGTGCTTGAAAGGAAAAGTGAATAAAAACATAGGAATTGGAAAGTTTCCTATGGTACTACTATTCATGAATTTGGTTCAAAGGAATGGAGCAAAGGAATACTGTAGGATTTGTTCCTTTAGTGTCTCCTTGAAACAAAAACCATAGGAATTTTAATTTCCACTTGTCCTTCTTTTCAAATTCCTATTCACGAAGCACAAGACTAAGAGATAGTAGCATAATAGCATTATAACCGTATATTTTCTTGTGGTTTGACTTAATCTCACCATGCTTCTTTGCATCCCGTGATCTTCCAATTCTTGTGAATCAAACACCCAAATTGGCAGAAATCCCGTGTTTTTAAATTCTCTGTTTTGCATGTGCATTCCTATCCTATTCATGTCAATTTCCTATCCCTGCATTGTTGGAATCCTCCAATTCAAACGAGCCCTTACACGAGCCCTTACAAAATTACTTCTCTTACAGATAGTTGTCAAAGAAAACCTTGCGTGGTTTGTCCCACTACTGCTGCACCATTGTCCACCCCAGCTCAGTTGCTCCAACGACAGAAGGGTCCAGCATAGTAGGGATCCGACCTCCAGACTGTCTTTCGCCACCTCAGATCTTCTTCCCCGCTGCCGGTGGCCATGAAAACTGCATTACCATCATCAACCGAGCAGATGACCTCGAGGACTACACGGGTCCGCAAGAGAGGTTGCACTCTTTCGTGTTTGCTTAGTTATGCATCGCTTAATATTACATGCTACTTTATCGTCCTGTTCACCGATTAGACTCTGAGTCAGCTCCAATCTAATGGTCAAACTTGAGTTTTTAAATGGTTGCGGGGTACATATCGGGGCCGCAATCAATAGTATCTATCTACTATCTAGTTAATCTCTGGTGTCTACTATGAGTTTCATGTTGGGTGGGAAACAAACAGTAAAGTAGCCATTATCTGTATTTTTTAACTGAAGCCATTATCTGCCTGCTATGATTGGTTTTGGGTCTATCCACATGTTGCTACCATCACTCTGGATTTCTGCATGCACTCCTTACATAATATCACTATTTTTTATTCCTATGCATGATAGTTATTGTAAACAATGGAACTGAACATGTAGAGCAAAAGAGACAAGCCTTGCGTGGCAATAAAATTTCATGCAGACGTCGCTACATGGTAGGCGCAAAGGCAGCCCCCTCCACCCGTTTCAGATTGTAATCGAGAGGAAGATATCTGTTCTGAGGGGGATTCAGAAGGAGAAGACCACTCCTATTTACCCCTGAGGTCTTTGCTCTAACTTGGCATGCTGATGTTGGTTATATCATGCATATGGTGCCTTGCATTGCTTACGTTATACATCAAATATGTCATTTGCTTAGTTTAGACATCCTTTGTGCGAATGCCATATGTTTAGTTTATTCATCGTTTATGTGAATTATGCAACGCCATCTTGTTTAGCCAGGGATCATATATGTGGATTTTGCAATGCCATCCTGCCTAGCCAGTCATCTTATATGTAAATTATATCAGGCCATCCTTTTTTTACGTATTACATTAGTCAACAATGTTAGTACATTCAACTGCTCTTTGTGTGCATCAACCATTTGACACGGTGATGGAAAATTCTGGAGTGAAAACAAGGTCTTCAGAGCAGACTGTGCTATCTGACGAAGCGCATATCTTGCAGGTTATGGATAGCTCCTCAGAGGAGGATTCAGAGACAGATGGTCAGTCCTATCTCCCCCCCGAGGTGTATGCTCTAACTTGGCAGGGTTATGTTGCTCATATCGTGCATATGGTGTCTTGCATCGCTATGTCATTTGATTAGTTTAGACATGCTTTTTGTGAATGCCACCTGTTTAGTGTCTAATTACCATATATGTGAATTATGCATTGCGATCTTGTTGCAAGCCATTATATATGTGAATTATGCAATGCTATCTTGTTGCAAAGGCATTATATATGTGAATTATGCAATGCCATGCTGTTTAGCCAATCATCATGTATGTGAATTATATCATGCTATCATTTTTTTGTATTACGTGTTCCATTTGTCGACAAGTTTGTATTTTCAAGTACTCTTCGTGTGCATCAGCCATTTGAATCGGTGATGGAAGTATCTGGAGTGAAAACAAGGTATTCAGAGCAGACAATGCTACCTACTGAAGCAGACATCTTGCTGGTTACAGAGAGCTCCTCAAAGGAGGATTCAGAGACTGATGACCAGTCCTATTTCCCCCTTGAGGTCTATGCTCAAACTTGGCAGGGTTATATTACCCATGTCATGCATGTTGTCTTGCATTGCTTAGTTTTTACATCATATATGGATTGCCATCTGCTTACTTGCTTACTATATAAATCATATATTTGAATTATATCATGCCATCATGTTTACATAGTACATACACAACATCTATCTGAATTATGGCATGACAACCCATTTAATAAAGACATCATATAGTTATATCATCTCATCCTGTTTAGTGTTTACAGTCATCATATTTTGAATTATGGCATTCTATCCGTAAATGTATGTGAATTATGGCATGCCAACCTATTTAATAAACACATTATATAGTTATATCATGTCATCCTATTTACATAGTCATCATATTTTGAACTATGTCTTTCCATCTTTTTTAGTTAGCCATCATAATGTGAAATTCTGTCATGCTATCCTTTTTAGTTAGCCATCATAATGTGAAATTGTGTCATGCTATCCTGTTTAGTTAGCCATCATATATGTGAAATTGTGTCATGCTATCATGTTTGGTTAGACAACATAAATGTGAATTATTTCATGCCCTCTTTTATTCCCCACTATCCATTGCACCTGTCTATCATATAATGTCTGTACTTTCAATTACTTTTATTATTTATCAGCCATTTGAATTGGAGAGGGTGATGGCAGTATCTAAGGGAGTAACAACACGGTCTTCAGAAAAGATAGTGCTACCAGTTGATGCAGATAGAACCACGGTTTTACTTGCCCAAGAACCAGCTCCACCACACATAACCTAGACTCTCGCAGATTGTACCCCTACCCAGTTGGACAGAGAACCAACTACACCCCTTCTAACCCCAACCCCGGCAGATAGTAACCCAGTTCCAGTTGACACATCACCGTATCCACCACAGAGCACCCAAACACGAGCAGTTAGTAAGGGAACCGCAATGCCCAAAGCACGAGGACCACCACTCCGAATCCCAACTCAACGCTTAAAGGAGAAGAAGATTTGTTCTTAGGTCAGGTTCTATAGCTATGGTTCATACTCCTTTGCTCTTGCATTACTGTATTTACTCATACCAACTATTTTCAAATTTGAAGGATGGAATTGAAACTCCAATGGTGCAACAGGTATGTTTTAAACCTGTTTCTTTAACTGGTTTGCTGTTGTAACTTGCTCTATGTTGATTTCAGTTTCAATTGAATAAACAATTATGTTCTCATGTCATGCACATTACAAGTGTTGCTATTGCTCTATAATTTCCCACACTTATATTCTGCCTATTCTGCTTTGTCTTGAACAAATATTATTTGAACTGTGTCTCTATCTTGATTTGGCAACAAAAACTAGAATGATATAGACCATAAAGTGACCATGGTACATAGATATATGTTTATTTCATGTTGTTATCCTTTCCACTTTACTACTGAACTCATTTACCAAAATGAGTTTCATATACAACATGGTAAACCTGTGATGTGTCTGCTTGTTTCTCTTTTAGAATGCGGACAAAATATTGGAGAACGGTACCCCGTTATGCAATGGTAAAGGAAGTAATGCAGATAAGGTTCAAGATAGTGAGACACCCTGTTGGTCTCTAAGAAAGCTGATAAAAACTATCTTGACGACAGTGAGAGAACCCAAAAGTCATGTCTTGATGTAGTGTTCGAGTTACTGGCCACTACTGCTGGCACAAGCTCTTTGACCTCGCTGCCTGAATCAGTTCGTCTTCTTGAGTCTCAACTTCAAGTTGAAAGAGATCAAACAGATGTGTTGCGACAAGAAGCTGAAGGACTGATGAAGTCCCTGCAGAATTCAGATGCATACTTTCTGGTGCAACAACAAGCACTGGAGGATTTAAGCGCCAAACAAGAGAAAGTTAATAAGCTTGCTAAGCATCTTGCCAGCATTATGGGTACCCATGATATTGTTTCTTGAGATCTTCTGAAGTGGTTTCAGTTCTGGACTTGTTTTGCTGCGGCATTTATTTGCGCTGGTCACCAACTTTGACAACCAGTGTATATGATATGTTGCTTTGTTCCCTATATTTGCACTGGTGGTGAACTTTGATGCCCAGTGGATGTAATATGTGTAATAGCCGTGATAGCCTAGCGTAAGTTGCTTTCTTATTTATTTCCATGATGTCTTGTTTATTTGTTTGCTTGTAGCGAGTGCAGTTCTTTTTCCGCGGGTTGCTAGTGGCCGCAATAACCTAACTTTTAAAACTAGGCCACAATAACCAGGGGCTACATATTTACTGTAGTGACACTGGGCCACCTACGGGCCATAGAAACAATGGGCCTCATACGGGCCGTAGAAACAATGGGCCTCCTACGGGGCGTAGAAACAATAGGCCTTCTACGGGCCATAGACACAATGGGCCTTCTTCGGGCCATAGACACAATGGGCCTTCTACGGGCCATATCATTAATGGGCCTTCTACGAGCCGTATGATCGATTGGCCAAACATTCGCCAATAACAGACCACATTATGGCCGTAAACAGGCTAGAGTTGGAATCGCCCGTTCATGGGCCGACCATAACTGTCCGTCGTTAATCGTCCATATTTCATGACGCTATGAAAAGGGCCCAACGTAATAACGGGCCACAAACGGGCCGACTGTATCCACAGGCTGAATTTGGCCCACAAGCAGAAAATTACTGTAATGGGTCATAAGTAATCGAATGCTAGAAATGAGCCCAAGAATAAATGGGCCCTGAGAAAGCCAAAAGATAACGTGGGCTAGAAATGGCCCAATGGAATAATGGGCCGTTAATGGGTATAAAGTAATACACTATTCATTACGGGCCAGTTTCACCACGGACCGTTAATGGGCCAGGAGTTACAAAGGGCCTTATATGGGCCGAAAGACGTCATGGGCCATACATGGGCCGGAAGTTAAAACAGGCTGGAATCATATTGGTCGACCCATATGACGCTACTGGGCCTAATTCAGATAGGTCGTAACGGGCCCTGTTTTAGCGGGTTGTAAATGAGCTAGATGCGAATAGGCTGTTAACAGGCTTTCCGTGGGCCGGCCCGCCACCTTTTGACCAAGTCAAACGGGCCGACATTTTCACAGGAATGGGCCTCTGTTGGGCCGTGCCACGTGCCGACGCATCATAGGTGCCTTCGGTCCAATGAGTGGATGACATCTGCCCCAACAGTGAGCAGACACGTGTTTCCTCCAGCCAATGATGATTTTACACGTGGAAAATCCCCATTGGTTGGGGCTATTAACGGGTTATCGGATCCAAAACTGGACCTGATAGCTTAACGGCGTTCCGTTATGGTGGATGCCACGTGTCGGTCACCCTTGACGAGAGCACTTCTATGACATGCGATTTATCGTCATGGAAGTGGACACTTCTGTGATGATAATTTTGGTAATGTCATGGAACACTTCTACGACAGCACATGTCTGACTATCTTGATTCTGTCATAAAATCTTCATGGATGTACATGCATGAAAGAAAACGTGACCTACTGTGAAAAACACGTATCATCACGAAAGTGTATTTATTTTTGTAGTGTGACGAGGCGTGGCGAGGCAAGCGGCGGAGGAGGAGCACGCGTGGATGTCCCTCTTGTTCTCATCCTCATACATGTGGGGATAGAACTTCCCTTATAAAGAGGTCCAACTCCCTCTAAACTAGCAATGTGGGACTAAACTTTAGTTCCACCTCTTGCCTTGCAAGAATGGGCTGCGTGTGCCTCTAGGATTTATTAGGAATTTCTGAAACTGCTATTGGGCTAGGCCCAAAATAGACAAAATTCCAGCATTTCCACCCCCCGTATGTTTTCCTCAGTTCACGCAAGGTTTCCTGAGAAAGCAATCGCCATACAGTCTCTCGCTCGGTAGGCGTGTTTCTCCTAGAAATCATGATCCGTGATTTGACTGCTTGGCATGCGTGATAAACTTCATGAATGGAGTGTCAGATCCCACTAGACTTCATGGCGGCTCCTCAATGTCTACCGCAAGGTCGCATTGTACCTTCCCCATTCTCCCATGGATGCGGCATCCCCATGTTGGCAGCCTTCTTCATCAAGATGTGTCTCAATCCGCGGCACCTAGAGACGTCCCATGGCCTGTGACACCAACAACGTTGCAAATTAAACATAACACTCAGATGAACCAGATCGAGAAGTTATCTGCCGCCTCGCCAGCTTGAACTAACATGGAGAGGGAGGACATCGGATGCTCATGTGACTAGCCCTCTTTGAGGAGGTCTGTGATCAATGGGGGCACAACCGTGTATTGACGGTCAAGGCGGAGCGCGGCCAACAGAGTGCAGTCGATGTGACTATCATGGGGCGATGGGTCATGCGATTGGTTGCTAATACATAGTAATATGCCACCTTGAACTGTAGCAGCCGACGTGTTATCCCACAGGTTGTTGTGGGAAGGAGGCGGTGACTTGGATCACGGAGCATATCGAGCAACACTTGTAGGCGATTCAACGACCGTTCCCCCTCCCGTCGGCTACCTCTAAAGGTGGTGCATGTGTGACACCCCCATTTATAATCGTGCACTAACCATACACGCATCATGAACGATCATGACTGGTGACTCACATCAATATCACAACACAACTCTACAACACAAAAGTAAACATAAATCTTTATATTACAAGCTCGGGTCATGAGGACCCATAATACATCAGTCATCAAAGCAAATATTATCTAAGTACAGACATAGTTAGACAAGTTTTGCTTAAGAAGGCTGAGCAAAACAATGACACTAGATCGAAAGGCGAGGCCTCCTGCCTGGTACCTTCTGACTACTCGTGGTCATAGGTCTCCACGTAGTAAACACCGTCGGGGTAACCTGCATCCGCGGTGCTACCAGTTTTTGCAGTAACCGGGTCAAGTGAAAAGAGTAGGAAAGCAACAATGAGTACTCATCCAAAGTACTTGCAAGACTTACATCAGATCTATACTAGATATGCATCAGTATGAAAGGATAGGGGTAATATCTGTGGAATAAACTGTAGAATGCTAAAATAAGGGGGAGGAGCTCATCCTATCGAATACTACATCTTTCAGCAGTAGAAGAGAGGAGTGTGTATAGTATCAACTTTCACATACATATAGCAATCACCTGCCTAGAGATCTTCTCCTCGTATCCCTGAGAGAAAGCGATCACCGGGGGTATCTGTCTCTTATCTGGGTGTGTTTTAACAAGTATCCGATTTTAATTATAAGATGTCGGGATACAACTCCAAGCCATTCTATTACCGTGGCCACAGCTATCCGAATAGATTCCTTACCTGCATGGGTGCACCAAATTACCCGATATGCTCAATTACATCTGGGTGGACACACTTTTCTAGGTAATGACCTACCTCGGATAATTGACATGCCGTAGTCCTACCTAGGCTCTCCAGAGAGGTCAGCACGCCAGTCTACATCCTAAGTGCAAAGTTTTCATGAGACAATCACCCTAAGCATTCCTGCATGGTGCAAGGACGGCCGGGACCAAACCCACCTCAGTATCCATGCATAACCGGCTCACTCGGGTGCTTGCCGCTCAACTATGACGTCTGTAGAGCTTTCGGGAATCATACGACCCCGGGGGGGGGCATAAACCGTTAGCGCGCAGCGGTTAGTGCATATATGCCAATGGCATTCTCAGATCAAATAAACCGAACTCGTTAAGCATGTTATTATGAAATAACCATGGACACCGACCAGGGACCATGCCCACCTCTCTCCTAGGTGGTCTCTACATGCATCGTCGTTCCGCCACAAAGATTCACTCGGGGGCCATCAGAAACATGTCCTTTCAGCCCCCAGTCCGTGAATCACTCGCGGGTGCTCACTAAGCTGACCCGACTTCAGTCATAACATGTATCATGTAGAGTGTATATAATATATAGCAGAATAGTCTTCATTTTCATCGGCATCTCTTTGTAGTCCATCTCGCTCCATGTCGTAGGCCATCGAAGTCCATGGTCCACTGAAGTAACATATATAGTATGCATAACATATCTAGTATGCAGTATAAGGCATATCTGTGATCAACGCCCGAAGGGATCACAGTCCGATAGTATAGCATGGCAGATAGACAAGGATGTAGGGCCATTGATGGACTCTTGCATATCTATACTAAGCATGTAGGATAACATGTATCACGGTCCGATAGTATATTGGGCTCTATGACTTAGCTAGGTGGGCTGAGTGAACTGTTACACTAGAGCCTAGTTACATAGTAGTTCTTCTCCACTTTTCTTTTTCTTTTTCTGGTTTGTATTCTCTCCAATGTTTTGCATTTTAAATAATTACCAATTGAATTTTGATCAACATGAAACTTGTCACATAAATAGTAGGCAATGAGAAGGAGTTGTCCACAAAGTTTCACATTATTTGGAAATGCTAAAATATTTGTTTACTTTGAAATTGCCCAATTAAATGTTGTTGAGATGCATTTAAATGTTGCTGGGGTCAAATTTGCAATTTAAATAAACTTAGTTTAATCATGCCAATTACTTGGGGATTTTATGGAATCATTTAAACATTTTTGTTTCACCGTTTGATGAAATATGATTTTGACTTGCAATATAGATTTGAATTTAAGAGTTGGATTAATTCTTAGTTGCAATTTAATTATGATAATCATGATGACATGGAAAATTAATTAGGATAATTACATGACTAATAGTTGGGGGTGTCACAACATGGTACTGGAATCAACGCCAATTCCCTCGCCACGCCCCTTTCCCTGGTATAGAACCAAGCTCCTCTCCCCTCCGCTCCATTGGAGGCACTTTCTTTCCTTAGGCTTTCATGTTTTTTCAGGGCTACACCTTTCTCTGCCTTGTTAAGCAAGTGATATACACGGTGGAGAAGAATTAACATCATGGAAGAGGACAAATACAAGTTTGTGTATGTGACATATTCGATGAAATGCAGTGCCGGTACTACGCATTTTAAATTATGCATGAGGGCTCAGGCGTGGCAACTTCAGGGGCCTCCGACGCTCCTCGGCTTGGCCTTCGCTGCTGCTGACCTCACATGCCCACGATCCTGCCGAGCGGTGTCACTGCTATCTCCTCACCGTGGCACTTTCATCCTTCATGATACTTTTTATTGTTGTACTTCTGGTTGTTTTGGTTCATCATTGGTCTAAAAAAAGTACATTGTTACTGATGAGCAAGCTTGTGTGATATTGCGAGGTGAAGTATTTAACTGTTAAGTGGTTGATGCCATGATGTCTCACTTTAAATCCATTTTACACCACGTGAAAGTACATCACAATATGATGGGAGAAACCTGCATATTTGGAATATATTGAACTAATTTGATCACAAATAACTACGTACCTTTGAACTGAATATGCTCTAGCAATTGGCGTCAGCACCGACTGCTCCACTATCAAATGCATGTGTGTTTACTCATAATTATTTCTTCACCCCTTTGGTTAGAAGAATCAAAAGCAGTTAAGCACCTAAGCTCTTTAGTCTGCATTTTTCTTTGTAGTTCTTTTCTATCCAGAGTATTCACACCTCTTGAGTTGTTGATCATCTTCTTTGAGTTGACTCTACATGCAACCCTTTGGTACCATTTACATGCATCAACTTGAGCATTAATATTTGCACCATTTAGTTTACTATTAATAACATAAGAAGATAAAGCCAATCAGTTAACTTAGCCAGATTTCTAGGTGCAATGGATTGATTGATGAATCGATCACAACTGCTAGAAGAAGGAAGAATCGGGCATGAGGCACGTCTGATGGATCTTGGACTGCAGGGTGAGAATAAAGGTGAGTCATCTCAGTGATATATGCAAACTCAAACACGTTTCCTTTTCTCTATTCACATGTCGAAGCTTCGAGCAGAATGAATGTATTATTAATAGCATCGTCACCTTCAAATCTTGTGTTTTTTTAGACCACTCTTGTGTTTGCCCCCTCTTCCAAACTGAATATTGTTTTAACAATATACCATCACTATTTTACCTACTTGATGCTTAACGCTTGTATTTCCGAAATTTTCCTAGGAGAATGGGAGTTATATCTAGAGCTACAGTTTGTGATTTAAGGCATGTCATGGCAAGTAATTTTACTTGGAAATTTACCATGCTCTAGCATTAATCATGTTCATCTGCAGCACCTGGCATTCAGATACCTTTGATTCATGGATGTATGATAGGCCTGAAGCCTGGGCAGTTCATATTCGACATATCCATTTAATGCCCGTCCATGACACTTTTTACTTTTTGAGATTTGAGTTTCAATAACCTACCCTAATATAGCATCTTCTGCCCCCTCTTCTTCTTTTCCTCTTTTTTGTGAGCTTTAAAACCATGAGATACTCATTGGTGCATATATGGAAATTCAGGTGCTACGTGAAGAGGAATTTGTGCTAGTGCAGAACACGAACGGAACAACCTATGACAGCTGATATTACTCTGCACAACATATGGGTAATTTATCACCATTTCCTACACCCAGACACTTGAAGAATTAAATCACAACTCAGGCATTTCAAAATAGAACTTTTATGGCCATCTTTCTCATGATCCCTTTCCCTCATAGGCTTCGAGGTTTGTCCTCTTAGCTCCTATGCGGGTGAAAACCTCATGACAATTTTTCATGGACGGACTCCACACGCCGAGTGAGATTTCGCTCTAGGGCACATCAGGTCATGGCAGCAGCAAATGGAAGAAGCAATATTGCACATGGATTGCATGGCTGAAACCTTGGGACACATGGGGTTTTGACTTAAATATTACAGGATAATGCAAAGATGTAAGTTTGACTTTCAAATAATACACACCAAACACTTTTAAAGTTTTGTCGTGCATGATAGTGGAAACATCTGTGAATTACATAGGATCCCACTCAATAGATGGGCATCATCGACGCGCATTATGTGGCAAATAACTCTGTTAAGATGCCCTTAGTCCATTTAAGTAACATAAGACATCTCCATGTGAAGATTGGTGGATTGGTTTCATTCTGACAGTCTGGAACACCTCTACGCCTCCGCACATTGTTGTTGTCGTCGAACTGGTGAGCCAGTGCCCGTCAGCGCCACACATCATCGACATCGAGCCAACAGACATCGCCGAATCGCCGAGCCACCACCCGCCTCCACACGTCATCCTGACGCCCGCCCGCACGTCGTTGTCTCGCCATCATCGCAACCAACATTGTGTATCCCTGTATGAAAGGTTGGCAAGTGGGTCCCGTATGTCAGGACGATTATTGGGGGATTTATTCAGGATCTGCTGGAGGGTTCATCCCCAATTATGAGAAAGGGTTATTGGAGATCCCCAGTAAGTGGTTAATAGGGAAAATTGTGAGTTGTTTGAGAAGTTCTAAGGGCATGATCGATGCATAGCTGCAACTTGATCCCCCATATGCCATGTAGGCTCGGATGTCAGGAGGTGATGCATTGTAGTTTGCCAGAGTCTTTTTTGCAGGCTAAGAATGCTTGATGTGATCCTTTGTTAAAGCCTGGGAGAAGATGGAGTGAAGGGCAGGACCATAGAGGTGCATGGCAATGCATGTGTGTGAAGTATTTGCTTTCTATATTTTATCTAGGTCCACTAGATAGGAGCTTGGGTAAATGCATGTGTACTTGCCACCGGCAACCTCACCGCCACAGACTCCACCATCTCCTCTGTCCACTCAACCTTTTCTCGATGCCATAGGCCCATATCAAGCGGGCATGGTGCTCGTCCACCCACCACGGTGGTGCTTTGTCGTTGCTCCCGTCAACATCATCATCTTCCACCGTTGTCATTGCCACCGGTGACCTCGGCGCCACGGCCCCACATCATCTCCCACTCTGATCAACTAATCTCCATGCCATTGGCACAGATCGAGCATGCCCTATGCTGCTCCTCGATCCATCACGTGCATCAATAGGTACACGTTGTCGTCAAGGCATTCAACCTAGGCCGACAA
>NC_041389.1:499994663-500009804 GCF_002162155.2 Triticum dicoccoides
TGTGAACAGGAACCTTACACGAGCTCTACAACGCCTACTGTGGGTTCATGGAAAATTTGCACCATTCTAGGAAATAAACAATCTTGTTAATGGTTATCATTTCTCAACAATTGCAAAATGGCCATGATACAGGGGTACTAATTTTGCCATACTACATACAATTTTTGACGTCATATGGGGTTAATTTTGCCATCATGAGATTTGTGATTTGATTAGTTGCCACAAGTATCGATGGAGTTCACATATCATCATGGAAAATTTAGAAATCTTGTGATAATTACATGACAAATTCATGACAAATTGATCTGTAGCACATGGCAACTCTATGTAAATGAATGGACTGGTCACATGGCAACTTTAGGTGTAATTGTGTTATCTAGAACTTTACATGGTAAATTTGCCATGGTTTTAGGATATTTTTTTGTTAATGTTTAACATTTCTCAACAGTGGCCATGTCTCAACCTTTTGACATGGCAAATATGTTTTTATGTCATTTGTTGCAACTTAAGTTCTTTTTTTGTTCTTATGGCAAATCAAACTATTTTCAAACCATGACAAAAAATGCAATATGTTGCAATAAAATTTCCATGGTAAAAAATACCTTTTCATATAAGATGTGTCCTTAATTTTTGCATGGTATTGAAAGTTGCCACAACAAAAAATATTGGTATTATAAGGTCGATGCCAATTACACAAAAAGAAGGTACAATACACATGGCAATTTCTTAATACTTTGGTCTATGGGTAATGGAAATATAGGATAAAACATGTACACTTTTAATAACACGTGGCAATTTGGTTTGATGACACATTTTTGTATTTTGGTTCGATGATGCATGCAATTTTAGGGCATGTCCACATCCAAAATGTTACTATATTTGCCATGTCTCACATACATTTTTCTATGGAATAGAACCCTATAGTTGCTATATGTTAGAATAACATTTTTCCTTATTTTTTGCCATGTGCAAAATGAAACTGTTCGCAGATTCATATGGCACTATAAAGCAATTTTTGCCAAGGCAAAAAAAGTCCATGGCAATTTTTTAGTACTTGACCAGGGAAATTTTTGTAATTGACCACGACATATTTTAATACCCGACCATGGAAAAATTATGAACCATGGCAAATTTAGTTCATGGATCATGACAAATTTAGTAATTCACCATTGCAAATTTAGTTTATGGATCATGGAAAATTTGGTAATTGACCATTGCATATTTTAGTAATTGACCATGGTAATTTTTTTATGAACCATGGAAAATTTAGTTCATGGATCATGACAAATTTTAGTAATTCACCATTGCAAATTTAGTTTATGGATCATGGAAAATTTAATAATTTACCATGGCATATTTTAGTAATTTACCATGGTATTTTTTATATTATGAACCATGGAAAATTTAGTTCATGGATCATGGCAAACTTTAATAATTCACTATGGCAAATTTAGTTTTTGGATCATGGAAAATTTAGTAATTGACCATGGAAAATTTAGTTTATTAACTATGCCAAATATAGTTTCATGTATCATGGCAGATTTTAGTTTATTGCTCATGGCAAATTTATTCTTCTCACGCCAATATACACTTTTTCTAAACCATGGCAATTTAGCCGATCCATTCTTATTTGAGAATCATGGAAATTATTTGTATGTAGGATGGTGATTTTACATCAATATTGGCATCATGGAAAAAATGACACTAAGTTTTGCAATCATGGCAAACTTTTTCACACATTTTTTGGATGTCATGTCCTTTTTCATAACCATCACGGCAAGCATCGGGTGTGCATCCTGACAAATTTACACCACTTTTGTCCACCATGACAAACTTTATAGATTAGGGTTTAGGACCATGGCAAATTTCTTTCTTTTTGCAACATGTCTTGCTCATCCCACAGACGTACACCTTTTCCATTCCACAACTGTAAAAGTTCTTCAACTAATGGCCTTAGGTACATATCAATGTCGTTGCCGGGTTACTTAGTGCCTTAGATGAGCACTGACATCATCATGGACTTCCGCTTCATGCACAGCCAATGAGGAAGGTTATATATACATAGAGTCACGAGCCAGGTGCTATGATTGCTTCTCTGCTCCCCAAAAGGATTAATGCCATCCGTGGTTAAACCAAACCATATGTTCCTTGCGTCACCTACAAAGTCCCCCCACTTTCTCTCGATTTTTCTCCACTGTGACCCGTCAACGGGTGCTCTCAACTTCCCGTCTTTCTTACGGTCCTCTTTGTGCCATCGCATCCACTTGGCATGCTCTTTGTTTCTGAATAGACGTTTCAACTGTGGTATTATAGGAGCATACCACATCACCTTGGAAGAAACCCTCTTCCTGGGGTGCTCGCCGTCAACATCACCAGGGTTATCTCGTCTGATCTTATACCACAATGCACCGCATACCGGGCATGCATTCAAATCCCCATACACACCGCGGTTGAGGATGCAATCATTATGGTAAGCATGTATCTTCTGCACCTCCAATCCTAGAGGGAATACAACCTTCTTTGCCCTGTATGTACTGTCAGGCAATTCATTATCCTTTGGAAGCTTCTTCTTCAATATTTTCAGTAGCTTCTCAAATCCATTGTCAGATACACCTTTGCTTGCCTTCCGTTTCAGCAATTCCAGTGTGGTACCGAGCTTTGTGTTGCCATCTTCGCAATTGGGGTACAACCCTTTTTTGTGATCCTCTAACATGCGATCAAACTTCAACTTCTCCTTTTCACTTTTGCATTGTCTCTTTTTATCAACAATGACCCGGCGAAGATCATCATTGGGTACATTGTCTGGTTCCGCTTGATCTTCAGCTTACCCCATTGCAGCATCACCGTATTCAGGGGGCACATAGTTGTCATTATCCTCTTCTTCTCCATTGTCTTCCATCATAACCCCTCTTTCTCCGTGCTTGGTCCAAACATCAAGCAGGTGGATGTGAAGGGTTTTCCGGTTAGAGTAAGACTTTGTATTCTCACAAATAGGGCATGGACAACCTATAAAACCATTATGCTTGTTTACCCCAGCCACTTCGAGAAAATAATACACGCTGTTGGTGTCAAAACCGGCGGATCTCGGGTAGGGGGTCGCGAACTGTGCGTCTAGGCGGATGGTAACAGGAGACAAGGGACACAATGTTTTACCCAGGTTCGGGCCCTCTTGATGGAGGTAAAACCCTACGTCCTGCTTGATTGATATTGATGATGTGGGTATTACAAGAGTAGATCTACCACGAGATCAAGGAGGCTAAACCCTAGAAGCTAGCCTATGGTATGATTGTTGTTCGTCCTACGGACTAAAGCCATCCGGTTTATATAGACACCGGAGAGGGCTAGGGTTACACAGAGTCGGTTACAATGGTAGGAGATCTACATATCCGTATCGCCAAGCTTGCCTTCCACGCCAAGGAAAGTCCCATCCGGACACGGGACGAAGTCTTCAATCTTGTATCTTCATAGTCTTGGAGTCCGGCCGATGATGATAGTTCGGCTGTCCGGACACCCCCTAGTCCGGGACTCCCTCAGTAGCCCCTGAACCAGGCTTCAATGATGACGAGTCCGGCGCGTATATTGTCTTTGGCGTTTGCAAGGCGGGTTCTCCTCCGTATTCCATGTGTTTACCGAACAGTGTCCGGTTTCCTCATAAATGTTTCTCTCCTTGGCTTCTACGTCCAATAATGGCCCTCTTCCACGTGTCGTATGAATGCTAAAAGCCAGGGTATTTTTACATTTCACCCCCTAGCTGCGCGAATAAGCTGCCTATAAGAGAGGCGAGGATCCAGATCCGAATCACACCATCCTCCTTCCGCAAGTTCTCATCGAAGCGCATCCGACAAAAATCCATTCCAACATGGACAGTCGACGCGGCTCCTCCTCTCGCGCTCCCAGTCCTCAGCCAGGAGATTGGAGGAGATGTTCGGTCCTGCATAGCGAGTTAGTGACGCTCCAAGCAGAGGGATATCTTCCCCCAACCTTTATGGTTCCAGTTCGAGCCGGACTGGCCACCTACAAGGGCGGGAAGCAGGCGGAGAGCGTCCCCAATCCCACGAAAGTAGAGCGGGTATGCTTCGTCCCCTACCTAATAAGGGGACTCGGATTTCCCATACATCCGTTTCTCCGGGGGCTCCTGGAGTTCTATGGACTCCAACTTCACCACCTCACACCTGCCTCCATCTTGCACATCGCGGGCTTTGTAGCTCTTTGCGAGCTGTTCTTGGGCATCGAGCCCCATTTTGCGCTGTGGAAGAGATTGTTTTGCCTCGTACCCCGTTCTCACGAGGGGTCGATATATCAAGTGGGCGGAGCCGAAATATGGCACATCGCCGGGATCGGATATCTATCCGGAACCCCGAAGAAGGCATCCGAAGACTGGCCTTCGGAATGGTTCTATATGGAAGACGCCCCGCTGCCGGATCCAGTTCGGATCGGCCTCCTGGAGTTTAGCAACGTTCCTATGAGAAAACGCCTGAGTTGGCGCCCCGGAGCCCTCGACGGGAGGATGATAGGAGCGTCCAATATCTGATGGGCCGAATAAGGTTACTGGCCCATTCCGGACTGACCATGATTGGAGTCATGTCCACATGCATTATGCGAGGGGTGCAGCCGCTCCAATATAGGGGCCACCCCCTGTGGGATTTCAACGGGGAGAATGACGCCACCCGTCATGGCCGCAAGGGGCCGGGATCGGCCGCCGATCTGGTGAAGATCCTGTCCGTCTTGTACAAGGGGGAGAGGGAGGACTTCGTCCGCATGAGTCCATTGAATGGATTCTCCATGAATAACCCTCGGAGCTGGGTAAGCGGACGTTTATGTATCCGATCCGTGCTTTCAAAGATAAGTGTCTTACTTTATGATTTCGACGTAGGAACTGCGCCGGGATGTGGAGGGCATAGAAAGCCCGACTCCACAACCCGAGGATCTGGGAAGATCCCTTGACCCGGACTCCGGAGAGGATCCGGACATAATGGTGGAACTGATTGACGGGGTGTTCCACCAGCTCAGCATAGATAATGCTCTAGTCGCCATTACGGCTGACTACCCCGGTTTATCTCCGGCTTCCCAGGTGGACCGAAGTCCTGACAACATTACTTTTTTAATGCTTATTTCTGACCACCGTGTACCAACGGTGCTTCGCAGGAGGTGCCTTTACGGTGGGAAGCCGAGCCCGCAGCGACTGTCCAACCAGCGTCAGTGCGGCCCAGCAGGCGGAAGAGGAGTGCGGCGCGAATCAAAACATCGCCGCAAAGGTATGGCGGACCATTATCTTTAAGGGAAAGACTCCTGGGGGGTATATTAATGCTCATGATTCTTCCAGGAGAAAGAACGCTCGCCGGACTATGCCCGGGGAGGTTGCCAACCAGGCCTCCGCCAGCCAGGCTCCAACACCTGGTCCGGAGGGGGAGGCGAGTGCAAGGCGTGAGACGGATGCTCCTCCAACGGAGGATGCCGACAGGTTGTCCACCACCAGGTCTGAGGTGGAGAGCGCCATGAATCACAGGCGCCGTCGGATAGTTCTTCGTGACGCGTGTTTCTCTCCCGAGGCGTTGAATGCCTTTAATGCGGGAGACGCGCACCTCCGTGCTGCTCAAGATGGTTTAACCAGAGCCACGGAGCAGTATGTGAAAGACATATGGGTGGGGAATTTTAATAGCTATATATGCCAGTAGCCCCCGAGACTTAAAGTAGTTAAACTAACTGATTTAAGGATCATTTGTTATGCAGGATCTTACGGAGAAGAATACCCACCTATCCCAGGAGCTTCAAGAATGCAAGGCCCAACTTGAGGCCGCACTAGCCGCCTCCGGGGGAGCCACGGAGACCCCCTCTGGTAATACATATTTCGAAAAGTGAAGTAGTTTATGAAGTGCGGCGTGTGCATTTAGTCTGACAATAATATTGCAGAGGGTGCCGGACTAGATCCGGACAAGCAACATCTGCTGCGCCAGCTGAAGGCCGGCGAGAAGGTGCTTATGAGGGTGCAGCAGGAGAGGAACAAACTCCAAGATGCCAACACCCAGCTAGGCGAAAAACTAAAAGGTGTTCGGGTCCAGCTGTCTAACTCCGTAAAGGAGAATCAGCGGCTTCGTCGCGGCATTTATAGTAAGTGCTTGAGCAAACTCTTTTGAAAAGAAGAGTTCGGCGAGGAAGTCGATTGACAGAAATGTGTCTGTAGGTGTGCTCACGGGTCGTCCGACGGAGGAAATGCCTGGTTCCACGGGTGACCTTCTTCCCGAGCTGCTGCAACTGCACGAACATGTCCGGCAAGTGATGAGCGGCGTCGTTCAGGCCTTATGGCCTTCCGTCTCCCTACCCGAGGGTCTTGGAGGGCTTGCTAAGAAGCTTCAGGGAGTACGGCAGCGCTTCCGTTTGTGGAAGATATCGGCCTGCCGGCAAGGCGCCAGGGAGGCCTGGGCCATGGTGAAGACGCGGTACCCGAAGGCTAATCCAAACCACATGGCCGAGGTCGGACCTGTGGGGCCCGATGGGAAGGAGATCCCCGTGAGCCTGATGTACGGCCAAGTGGAGTTCGCCGCGAAATATTCCCAACGGGACTGTAAACTAGACAGCCTGTTAGATGGGATTGAAGAGGAGTACAATCAGTCAGTTTGATGATGTAATTTAAAATGACATGTAACCGGATTGTAGATCATTTGTCTTTGCGGACCTTTTCGCTTCAACCTCGGGACCCAACAGTCCGGAGTGTGTCCGAATACCCTCACGGTTATACAAAAACCGGGGCATGCATGGAGACCAGGCGTAGGGGTCATAAGTGCTTTACCAGACAAGTGCCCAACTAGCTATGTTATATTACATGGTTAGTAAGAAACATCTTCCAGGGAGAATAGTTCCGTTAGGGGTTCCTTTCCCTAGGAGGCATGCCCTAAAGTGCATGTCCGGACTGCGAAAAGAGCAGAAAAAGCATCTGGGGGGCAGATAAATAAATAAGTAATAAATCATCATTCAAGTCACCGACCGAATATTCCCTTAAGAACGCTAGCCTTCGGCTTCACCCAGTCTGAGGTACACATCCAGCTGACCCGGCAGTAACAATCGCAGAGGTGCTCCCTTTACCTCCTAGCCGAACAATCGGGAACGTAGGGGTAAGCACAGGAGCCACGCAACCCAGCTTGGCCAAAACTTAAGTCATATCGATGCATATAATGGTGAGTAAAAGGTACATGTGGAAGTATGACACATGTGTTGGGCATTAAACCCGCATAAATAAGCTTTTGTTAAAGAAGCCCCCAGGTATAACGAGTGCGAGTATCACATCGAGTGTGTGCGAACAATGCACAGATCAGCCCTCGAAGGCTTTTACTGGAAGAGGGAGGAAAAAGGAGGGAAACAAAAGACATCAAAAAATTTGAAAGGTGGACGGAGGAAGGAGACGAACTCTGAGTCCGGCGCTTAGGCGTAGAATCTTCGGAGACGGGCTGCGTTCCATGGGTTCGGCTCGAGTCGGTTGTTAGATGCGTTGCGTAGACGGTATGCACCGCTGGTAAGGACTTGGCCGATGATGAAGGGACCTTCCTATTTGGGCTTAAGTTTGTCCTTTTTCTTGTCCGGCAGGCATAGAACTAGCTCGCCAACATTGTAAGTTTTGGCCCGTACTTCCCTGCTTTGATATCTTCGAGCCTGCTGCTGATAGAATGCGGAACGGGATTTTCCCACGTCGCGCTCCTCCTCTAAGGCGTCCAAACTGTCCTGCCGATCCAACTCGGCTTCTCTTTCTTCGTACATGCGCACGCGAGGTGAGTCATGAATTATATCGCAGGGCAAAACTGCCTCTGCGCCGTATACCATAAAAAATGGTGTGAATCCGGTAGTGCGGTTTGGCGTGGTCCGCAGCCCCTAGAGTACGGAGTCGAGCTCCTCTACCCAGTGCGTGTTAGATTCCGTGAGGGATCGCACTAATCTGGGTTTAATGCCGCTCATGATTAGACCGTTTGCTCGTTCGACTTGACCGTTAGTTTGAGGGTGATAGAGTGAAGCGTAGTCGAGCTTGATGCCCATGTTTTTGCACCAGAGTTTAACCTCGTCGGCCGTGAAATTCATGCCGTTATCAGTGATGATGTTGTGGGGGACGCCAAAACGGTGTACTACCCCGGATATGAAGTCTATCACAAGTCCGGATTCGGCCGTTTTAACCGGCTTGGCCTCTATCCATTTGGTGAATTTGTCCACCATGAACAATAAGTATTTTTGCTTGTGGGTTCCCCCTTTAAGGGGTCCAACCATGTCAAGCCCCCACACCGCGAACGGCCAAGTGATGGGTATAGTTTTGAGGGCGGTGGGTGGCATGTGGCTTTGATTAGCAAAGAGCTGGCAATCGACGCATAGTTGGACTAGGTCCTGAGCATCTGCCCGGGCTGCCGGCCAATAAAATCCTGTACGGAAGGCCTTGCCTACAAGGGCCCGGGCTGTGGCGTGGTGCCCGCCGAGTCCGGCGTGAATTTCAGCCAGGAGATTTCGCCCTTCCTCTTCAGAGATACACCTTTGAAGGACTCCGGTTGTGCTTTTCTTATAAAGTTCTCCCTCATGGACCTTGTAGGCTTTAGATCGCCGAACTATGCAGCGGGCCTCATTTTGGTCTTCGGGAAGTTCCTGCCTAATTAAGTAGGCTAGGAATGGTTCCGTCCACGGGGCAATTACTGCCATTATTTCATGGGCTGAAGGTGTTATTTCATTGGCTGAGCCACCGATTGTGTCAGAATGTTCCGTGTTGGATGGTGCGGTTGTTTCCGGGTTGTTATTTCCGGACTCCTCTTCCCATAATACGGATGGCTTAAAGAGCCGCTCCAGGAAGATGTTTGGAGGGACGGCGTCGCATTTTGCGCCGATGCGTGCCAACACGTCTGCTGCCTGGTTATTATCCCGGGCTACATGGTGGAATTCGAGTCCTTCGAACCGAGCTGACATTTTTAGGACAGTGTTACGGTAGGCTGCCATTTTTGGATCCTTGGCATCAAAGTCTCCATTTACTTGGGATATTGCGAGGTTTGAATCCCCGCGCACCTCTAGGCGTTGAATACCCATGGAGATTGCCATCCGAAGACCATGTAGAAGGGCCTCGTATTCGGCTGCGTTGTTGGAGTCCGTGTACATATTTGAAGTACGTATTGGACTGTGTCTCCGGTTGGGGACGTCAAGACGACGCCAGCCCCCAAGCCAGCCAACATTTTGGAGCCGTCGAAATGCATGATCCAATTGGAGTAATGAATGCCGTTGCGGCCTGGTCTTTCTTCCCCATCTTGATTTGATGGTATCCAGAGTATGCGTCGAGGAAGCACAATGAATCGTGCCCTGCGGTAGCATCGATGATTTGGTCGATGCGGGGGAGGGGAAAGGATCCTTTGGGCAGGCCTTGATAAGGTCTTTGAAATCGACACAAAGGCGCCAGGATTTGTCCTTTTTTGATACCATTACCAGGTTTGCTGGCCAGTCTGGATGTTTTATGTCTCTGATGAATCCGGCTTCTAAGAGTTTGGCTAGCTCCTCTCCCATTGCCTGTCTTTTGGGTTCGGAAAATCGCCGAAGAGCCTGTTTGACTGGCTTGAATCCTTTTAGGATATTTAGGCTGTGTTCTGCCAGCCTGCGTGGGATTCGTGGCATGTCTGAAGGGTGCCAGGCAAAAATGTCCCAATTTTCCAGAAGGAATTCTCATAGTGCGGCTTCTACATCAGGGTTTAATTGTGCCCCAATGGAGGCCGTCTTTGTGGGGTCCGTTGGATGGACCTGGAATTTGACTATTTTGTCTGCTGGTTTAAAAGAGGTGGACTTAGACCTCTTATCGAGTATCACATCGTCCCTATCCACCGTGGAGCGCAGCGTAGTGAGTTCCTCTGCCGCTAGGGCTTCAGATAGTGCCTCTAGGGCTAGTGCGACTGTCTTATTTTCAGCGCGGAGTGCTATATCTGGATCACTGACAAGAGTGATGATTCCATTGGGCTCGGGCATTTTAAGCTTCATGTACCCGTAATGGGGTATAGCTTGGAAAATTGTGAATGCCTCTCGCCCTAACAAGGCGTGATATCCGCTGCCGAATGGGGCCACTTGAAACGTGACTTCCTCGGACGTGTAATTGTCTGGTGGGCCAAACACTACATCTAGTGTGATTTTTCCTGTGCAGCGTACTTCCCGACTAGGGATTATTCCTCTAAAGGTCCTGCTGCTTCGCTCAATGCGGCTCCAGTCAATTTCCATTTTCTGGAGGGTTTCCTCGTAGATGAGGTTTAATCCACTGCCGCCATCCATGAGTACCTTGGTGAGACGAAAGCCGTCCACTATCGGACTGAGGACCAATGCGGCTGGTGCTCGGGCTGTTCGGAATTTAGGTTCGTCGCTGGCATTGAAGGTGATAGCCGTGTCGCTCCATGGATTTGCTGTCGCTACTTGGTAGACTTCGGCGAGGCTGCGGATTGTTCGTTTCCGCATATTATTTGATGCGAAAGTCTCGAAGACTGTTAATACCGTACTGGTACTGTTGGGCTGGTTACCCGGGGCTAGAAAACCTTCGCCACTTTTGGCCACCTGCCGTAGTATCCAACATGCTCGAAGGCTATGTGTTGGAGTGGCGCCTTCTGTATTATGGATTTTACAGGGTCCGTTGAGCCATCCCTCCAGTACGGTTCCGTGCCCTTTAGGGGTTTTTTGCTTTTTGGTTTTTAACCCAGGTGCTTGAGTATGACGCACCCTTTTATTTCGAACTCGGGTTGTGTTCAGGGCCGGATTGTCCCAAAACCTGGTTTCGGTTTTCCAGGCACTCTCCATCGCACAGTATTTTTGTACTATGGTCACTAGGTCGGCGAAGCGTGTAACTTCGCGACGACTTATGGCGTTCATGATTCCCTTGTCCGTGCAATTGTTGTAGAAAATTGAGATTGCGCTTTCCTCACGGCAGTCCTTTATCCTGTCCATAACCAAGAGGAATCTGGCCCAGTAATGATGTACTGTTTCATCGGGCTCTTGCCGTATTCGAGATAGATCGCTTATGTTTGGGTGGGCGGGCGGAATTAAATTCGGAACGCTGCCCAATCTGAGGCTCAAAGGCCGAGAAGTTTCCGGATTTGGAAGCTTGGATTGTTGGATGTTATCCAACGGATCTGGTCCGATGCCTGACTTTAGGTTCAGTACTTGATTGACGTCCGTCCCTCCGCGGGAATCCGACATGGAGGGATCGAGAATCCGGACATAACTGGTTTTTAACATAGAAGAAGAGTCGCCGCGTTGTTCCTCTACCACAACAACGTGGTGGGTAGCCTGGGGAGAGTTAATTTCTCTCAGATCGGTTTTAAGCCCAATCTGATCGTGGTCTGTAGCGACTCCCAGGGCGGCGATACGATCCAAGAGCTCATTTACAGAGGAGAGCTCCGTCGGATCTAGCTGCTCGGTGAATTCTGAGTTGACGTGAAGATCACTTTTGATGACCTGAGAGGTCATTGTTGGAGCGGTGGCCGAACTGGCGGTCATAAGAAAATCGCCCAGCCGGATAGTTTGGCCGGTGGCCAAAGCTCCCTTGACGACGGCGCCGTCTTTAAAGACGGGAAAAGGCATCCCTCCTGTTTGCGACAGCACAGAGGAACTCTCAATGAAAGCACCAATGTCGGTGTCAAAACCGACGGATCTCGGGTAGGGGGTCCCGAACTGTGCGTCTAGGCGGATGGTAACAGGAGACAAGGGACACAATGTTTTACCCAGGTTTGGGCCCTCTTGATGGAGGTAAAATCCTACGTCCTGCTTGATTGATATTGATGATGTGGGTATTACAAGAGTAGATCTACCGCGAGATCAAGGAGGCTAAACCCTAGAAGCTGGCCTATGGTATGATTGTTGTTCATCCTACGGACTAAAGCCATCCGATTTATATAGACACGGAGAGGGCTAGGGTTACACAGAGTCGGTTACAATGGTAGGAGATCTACATATCCGTATCGCCAAGCTTGCCTTCTACGCCAAGGAAAGTCCCATCCGGACACGGGACGAAGTCCTCAATCTTGTATCTTCATAGTCTTGGAGTCCGGCCGACGATGATAGTTCGGCTGTCCGGACACCCCCTAGTCTGGGACTCCCTCACACGCCCTTAATGTACTCGGAGGTGTGTCTGTCACCGTACATCCAGGTTCATCTGCATGCATTAAATATAATTAAGTGTGGCAAAAACCATTACAGAACATCATGAATAGAGAAGTGACTAAATTAAAAGAAGTTCATCATCACATTAAAACCAAATTAATAGAACATCATTTTTTTCTTTTAGAGAGAAGATAAGAACAAGAGGCTCACCAAGGTGGTGCCGGCGACGAGATCGGCGCGGGTGATCGACGGTGGTGAGGACGGGGACGAGATAGGACGGACCGCCAAACTTACACAAATCTTGAGGAAAATAGAGTTTGGACAAGGAGCTTCGATCGAAGAAAGCTTAAGTGTGGCTCGGGCATTTCATCGAACACCTCATGTGCATAGGAGGTGAGCTAGAGCACCACAAAGCTCTCCCACGTCCGGCCAAAAAAATTGAGTAGTGCACTGCTCTGCTCGCGTGCATGCGGTATATATAGGCCTCTCTTTAGTCCCGGTTTGTGTTTAAAACCGGGACTAAAGGACCACATTTGGTCCCGGTTCCAGACACAAACCGGGACTAAAGGTTGTGGGTCAGGAGCGAGGCTCATTGGTCCCGGTTCGTGTCTGGAACCGGGACCAAAGGGGTCAGATGAACCGGAATCAATGGCCCCCGAGGCCCGACCGCCCCCCTGGCCTCACGAACCGGGACTAATGCGCCCATTGGTCCCGGTTCATAGGAGAACCGGGATTAATACCCTCTTCAGACCTGGACCAAAGCCCTGTTTTTTTACTAGTGCAAGTTCTCCGACTAGAAGCACACTCAGTCGCAAACAAGGCATCAGTGATGAATCCATGCTAGTAGAGCTATGCTCTTCTACATCATGCATGTGTGGTTCTAGCTATGGTTGTCAATGTGTGGGAGTAAATGAACTGACCGCGTCCATGTGTGAGAGCATGCATTCAGTGGGACTAAAGGACCACATTCGGTCCGGTTCCAGACACAAACCAGGACTATTCATGTGTGAGAGCATGCATTCAGTTCAATACTCAACCGCAGATCCCCAAATCACTGGAGCCTGCGTCCATTGGCCGGCACTTAAAACAAAATTAATGCACCGGTTTGTCGTTTCAAGTTTCGCTGGAGCATCAAGAAAAATACACTGGTACTCCGAACACCACGGTCACCCTCTTCTCCCCGGTCATGGAGTACATCGTGCCCAGGACGATTTTTTTAACGAACAAACCAAGAAGATATGTGCCTCGAGTATCCGAGTACTGTGATGCACACGCAACATGCCTCGATACATCTATCATCTATGCTCATGCTGTGATGCACACGCAACATGCAAGCGGCAAGCTGTATATATAGGATGCGTCCACCGATCGCGTAGTCTACGGCAAGCAGAAGCGCTCCATGACCATGGGCAACCTCGTGCTCTTGCTCGTCGTACTCGCGGCCGCCCTATCACCGGTCGCCCGCTGCACCACCGATCGCGACGTCGGTTTCCAGCTCAAGCTCACCCACGTCGACGGGCGCGCTGCGCCTGCGTACACCAAGCTGCAGCTCCTCACCCGCGCCGTCGTCCGGAGCAGGGCCCGCGTGGCCGCGCTGAGCGCCGTCGCAGCGGCGGTGGACCCGATCACGGCCGCGCGGATCCTGGTGAGGGCCAGCCAGGGCGAGTACCTGGTGGACCTGGCGGTGGGCACGCCGCCGGTGGAGTACACGGCCATCGTGGACACCGGCAGTGACCTCGTCTGGACGCAGTGCGCGCCGTGCATGCTCTGCTCAGACCAGCCCACGCCCTTCTTCCAGCCCAACCGGTCCGCCACGTATCGCCTCGTGCCGTGCGGCTCGCCGCGCTGCGCCGCGCTCTCCTACCCGGCGTGCTTCCACGGGGTCTGCGTCTACCAGTACTACTACGGCGACTATGCCTCCAGCGCCGGCGTCCTGGCCCAGGAGGCATTCACGTTCGGCGCCGCCAACTCGACCAAGGTCAGGGTGCCCGGCGTCGCCTTCGGGTGCGGCAACGTCAACGCGGGCTACCTCGCCAACAGCTCCGGCATGGTCGGCCTCGGCCGTGGCCCGCTGTCGCTGGTCAGACAGCTCGGCCCTTCCAGGTTCTCCTACTGCCTCACCTCCTTCCTCACGCCGGCGCCCAGCCGGCTCTCCTTCGGCGCCATGGCCTCCCTCGACAGCACCAACACCAGCGACGGCGCGCCGGTGCAGTCCACGCCGTTCGTCCTCAACCCGGCGCTGCCGTCCATGTACTTCCTGTCCCTCCAGGGCATCAGCCTGGGGGACACACGCTTGCGCGTCGACCCGCTCGCGTTCGCCATCAACGACGACGGCACGGGCGGCTGCATGATCGACTCTGGCACGTCCATCACGTACCTGTACCAGGACGCGTACGAGGCCCTCCGCCGTGAGGTGCTGTCCGTCGTCCCGCTGCGGTCGGTGAACGACACGGCCATCGGCCTCGACACCTGCTTCCCGTGGCCGCCCCCGCCCAGCGTGACGGTGACCATGCCGGACCTCGTGCTCCACTTCAACCGCGCCAACATGACGGTGCCGCCGGAAAACTACATGCTGATCGACAGCGCCACGGGGTTCCTGTGCCTAGCCATGGTGCCGTCGGGCGACGGCACCATCATCGGCAACTACCAGCAGCAGAATCTGCACGTGCTCTACGACATCGCCAACAGCCTCTTGTCCTTCGTTCCGGCGCCTTGCAACATTGCCTAGATCGCTCGGTTTAATATAGATCGGCAAATGTACGTTCAGTATTTCGAGTTGGCAAACATACATCTTTATTAATAAGATTAGCAAACATGCCCATTGTTACCACAAGAAAAATATCACTTCTTTCCGCTCTAGTCTATAGTGGCCGTGGTGTTCATCTGATCACAATGCGTTCGAACATAAATGCATGATCAATCTAAAAGCGATGAGCTCAACATATACACATCACACATGTCACTAAGTTGCACTAGCGCAAATGAATGTTTAAAACTTCAAAAATTATAATCTCATGGAGCTAGACATGAGCGTCGTCCTCCACGAGCTTGCACCTGGTC
>NC_041389.1:500010168-500016669 GCF_002162155.2 Triticum dicoccoides
CGCCATCAACAAAAATGATTTGGCTACAGGTGAATCTACTAATTTTCTCCACCTGCGGTGCATTAAAAAGGCATAAAACTCAATGCAAAGGAAAAAAATCGTTTGATCAGTACGATGGGACAGTGTAGCACAAAAGAAGCAAACATGATAGAATCAAACATGATGCATATTCTTAAGGTAATATCATTTGCTACAACTGGAAAATTCATGAATTAAAATTTTGCTAGTGATATGAGACAACCAACAATGTTTGCAATAAGAAAATGTTGACATCACCACAGGTAAACATGCCTTCGGAAACACATGCATCAGTCAAGTAGGGGGTCTTGGGCAAGTTGCATGTTCACTACTAGACTTGCAACTACAAGTGCGGCAACCCCAACTACAATTGCATGGCTTCCAATGCGACTGCAATAGGGGTCGGTAGTTTTTTTTTGGCTAGTTGCATGTCACTTGCATGTCCACCACAAGAGTTGCAACTATAAGTGTTGTAACCTAATTGCAACTGCACAACCCCAAACATGGATGCAACTTGGTTAATAGGGGGCTTCACTACTAGGAAAAGGCCTACTAATGGCGCACCTAATTTGGCCATTAATGGCGCATTAGTGGTGCGCCATTAGTGCCACGCTATTAGTATATTTTACTAATGGCGCACCACTGGTGCGCCATTAGTATCTGGTATACTAATGGCGGACCACAGATGCGCCATTAGTATATACAACAATGCGCCATTAGTATGCCTCCCAGGGGGCCATGTATACCGAGGTGTTTTGGCATACTAATGGCGCACAACAACAAGATGCGCCATTAATAACTTCGGCATACTAATGGCGCACTGTTTAATGATGTGCCATTAGTATCCTTTGGCATACTAATGGCGCACTGTGATGTGATGCGCCATTAGTATGATTATTAGGTTTTTTTTATTTTTTTATTTTCTGTTTTTTGCACAGGTTACAAAATGTATAATTGGACAAAATATAGACAGCACACATCAACAACAGATTCATCGAATACAATAGAAGATTAGTCTCTGAATACAATTCATCATATTAGTCTCTGAATACAATTCATCATATTAGTCTCCGAATTGAAAAGACCGAACAAAGATAGAACATTATATTACAAGTCTCGAGACCGTGAGTAGCGAGTTTGTCTTCACATTACAAGTCGATATCGATCATCTAAACTACCATCACATAGAAGAGAGCTGCGGTCATCACGATGAGCATCATCACGATGAAACTCGTCTTCATTCGGTTCCTCCAACGCTCCCTCCCCTCTCCCGCTAGATAGCGGGCGTATCTAGATTCGGCCTCGGCCCTAGTGGTGTACCCTTTGTAACTGTTACCGCTGAATCGGTGAACCTGTCTCCGACACTCCTCCCAGTCGTCGTAGACTCCGGGAACCTTACCCTTGTACACGACATACGACGGCATCGCTATGCACTAGCCAAACGAAACGTTAGTACCAATTCACAGACAATACATAAGCAATATATAAGTATGCAACAGAATGATCGGAAGAGAAAAGCAAGACATTAATAGCATTGATTACATCTAAGTTGAACGACTCTCGAAACCAAAGAGACATACTACAAGTTCATTAAAGTTTAATTGCAACATGAGCCAATCGATGTTTCAGAACTAGACACAGCATCACTGCTTTCGACTCGACTCAAGGGACCGGAGCGTGGATGAAGCCGCCGTCTATCGTGGGAGTCATGAAAGAACGGGCATTGTCAGCCTGCATTTGTAGCATTGTGTCGATGTCACTGTTGGATGGTTGATTTCTGAGGTAGAACTGCCCCGAGGTACGAAGGACATCTTGATGGATGATTTCCGCAAACTCCGACTGGATGCGAAAGAATTCTTGTCTGATGTCCGTGTCCTGGATTGCCGACACGCTCGCGGCCCAATCTTTGAGTTTACTCGGTAGCAGAAGTTGATGATGGTCCCGTACGATCGCCCGCATGTGATGGATGGCATAGTAGGCACCCTTCTGACCGCCAGGCGGCTGCTTGATGCAGCAGAACGTCGTATTGTGGGAGAACACGTGCTTGCCGTACTTACGAATAGGCCTGGTGAAGGTGCCTCCAGATTTGGCGTAGCCGGGGAGAACATCATCAAGAACCTTCTTGACATTTGTGTAGTCTACGTTCGACTGACGGTCCGGGTCGAAATACGTGGCCATGGAATATTTGGGGCTTAGGAGGATGAGCGTGCAATGTGTGTCACTACAGAAAACACGGAATGTTAAAAGAAAAACGATCAAAATCTAAGAATTCATATGTTACGGGCCGGTTGAGGGGAGGACTTACTCGGGAAAGTAAGGCACGAGGAAGTTATCCTTATCTTGGTTTGCCAGAATGACGCCTTCGAGGTAAGAACTCGCGACTTGCCGGTCCCCAGCGCTGCCCAAGATCTTGGCACGCATGTAGAAGGGGTCGACTATCACGATGTCCGGGGTCTTGTCGCGAATGATCCGCATCTCCATACTCAGCGAAAATAGCCGAATGAAGGTGTAGTGCAGCGGATGAAGGTTCAACATAGCGTGGATGTCATCAAACCGCAGGACGATCGTACGCCCGATGGAGTTATCCACAAAGCCCTTGCCCTCTGGCACCTTGGCCGTGAAAACCGGGTATGCCACATCCTTCTCTCTGAGACGCCGCTTCTCCAAAGAAAGAACACTGTCATGCAGACTCCGCATAGCACCGGTTGCAGCATTGAGCATATTTGTCGGTAGCATCGCCCTACCCGCCACATGCACCCTCCTCAAGATATCCTTAGGTGAAGGTGGCCCGTCCTGAGCATGGATCGTACTCGGTGCCGGCTGGCTCGCACCCTTGTTAGTCTTTCTTTTGCGTGCCTTCTTCTTCTCCTATAATGGGACCGAGTTCTGCTCACAGACCGCCTTCTTGAGTGTGTTGGGGCTGATAATATTTTGCACCTCACCTATCTGAGGCTCGGTGAAGTCGACAGCTGGAGGCGTCTCCTGAGAGCTGAACGGCAGACGGCGCCTGTTGCAACTTGGCTTCTCCATGGTACCAGCTAGATCGCGCACGTCTTTTGTTGGGTTGGGTTCTTGAGAAGGAGGCCCCATGAAGTCGCCATCGTACCCATGTTCGGCAAAGTACTGATCGACGTTGCCAAATGTATCGTCGTCGTCGTCGTTCTGATCCTGTGCCATATGCATGTTTGGATCCAGTGGCATAGGGATGTCCGGCACCGTTGCGGCGGTCTTGCCATGGGGCCGACTTGGCGCCGGCACGACTGGCGGTGTTGTCTTTGGGGTGGTGTCCCCCGCCCCCAAACGAATCTGGCTCCTCGGCCAAAGCAGGGGCCAGCTCAGGCAGGTGCTGAGGGTCATCACGTCATCATCGTCGGCCCCGACGGGTCGAATCGGAGGTAACAACTCGTCGCAGCCTGGCAGCACCCGAACCAGTTCAACCCTAAACAAGTTGGGTGGCATCTGCGTACTATGGAACAAGGGGTTGCCCGGTTGAACGATTTTGCCCTTGGCTACATCGACCAACTCGTTGTTCACGAAGTGCAGGAGAGTGCACGGAACGTCGGCGGCGCCCTGCGAAAACATGTAGGGCGGCAGGGATGCCCAGTCAAAGGCAAGGAGATGAAGTCCTCGGCCGAGAGAGGCTTAATTAGTTACCGTGATGATGGCGTCGAGCTCGGCTAATGTTGAGGCACCGCCAACAGCGGGCGTGCAGTTAACGGAGGGGTCGCTTGCTGCAGAGGTGCCGGCCGGCGTACACCCGGGTGCATTAAGCTCCCGTGCCAGCGTCGGAGACACCAATGCCGCCTCCGCCGGAGACACCAATGGCCCCGCCATCGCATTCTGCGAGTTGCTGGGAATCGGGGGCGGCCCCTGTTGACCGCCCGCAATCCACGCACTCAACCCCTCAATCAAGGTAGGCACAATGGCGGAGATCGTCGCTCCGAGTTGTTGTTGCACTTGCTCTTGGACAATCTCCGGAATCCGCGCCACCTGTGCCTTGAGTTCTTGAACCTCGCGCGCCTGGCTTTCCGAGCTGGTCTTTTTCTCCTTCTGCACACCAGCGGTATAGTATCACCCCCATTTTGTGGACAAGCCTTTGCCGGCCACACGACCAGCTGACGTCAGCTTACTGAGCTTATCCTTGTTCTTCATTACATTCAACGCCCTATTTAGAGTGGTGTCCCAAGGGTTGCTGTTAGTCAACCCCGTGCTACTGCTTTTAGTCGCCTGCGGAAGGAATGTGAACCATTTAGAAATTTGGCTTCATTAATTAGAATGCAACCATATGGAGCTAATTACGCGGGGGTGTATTCCTTACCAGAACAAGCTCAAGCGCCCTGGTCTTCGGATCCGTGGTAAACTCCTTTGTTATCGGGTCCTCCTTGTATCGGGCCCTGACATAGTTCCTGGTCTGCTTGTTACCGCTGTATTTCTCGAAGCGGGGCGGTAGGCCTTGCTCGGCATGCTCCGTGTCCTCCTTGTCCCATATAGGCTCCGCCACTCTGTAACCGCCGGGACCGAGTTTGTGTTCCCCTAAGTTCAACTCCCGCATTTCTTCCCCCCACTGACTTGATTCGGAGTTTGCGGTGCTCAAGCAATTGATCTTGAAGTTGTTGTAGTCATCTTCGGTGATCGAAGGATTTTTCTCCTTGATCTTCTCATAACTCTCACCTTTCTCGATCATTCTCTTCACATTGCTTTTCCAAGTAGACAGGGCCTTGCTCATCTTCGTGAGGGCAGCATTGTTCACTTCATTCCCTTTGAGGCTTGTGTTTTCAAATTCAGCGGAGAACTTGTATCGTTAGTGCAGCTTCGTGAAGAGGAGGTTGCGCAAATTCCCTCGGTCAGGATGCCTCAGGTTCTCGGTGTTGATCGAGATGGTGCTCCGGAGAATGCACCCGAGCTGAAGCGAGTACACCTTGACTATTCGTTCGGGCGCCGTTGGATTCCCGTCGGAGTCCACTTCAGTAACTTCCTCCTTGAGGGTGCGGAGCACGGTCGGGCGCCGGTCCTTCCGTTGCCTCTTCGGTTGGCTGCCATCTGTGCGTGCGCCGCCATCATCAGTGGTGGCATCCTCGGCGGCACCATCAGTGGTGGCATCAGTGGGGTCATCCTCGGCGGTACCATCAGTGGTCTCAGGATCGGTGGGGAAGGCGGCGTCCTCATACAAGTGAGGTTGTTCCTCCATCTCCTGGGATAGCTTCCAGAATGCCTTGCCGCCCAAACCCCCGGCCTCATCGTTGTTGGCCATGTTTCTCTCTAAATAGGAACAAAGTTGGTTATTGTCAAGGAACAAGATCATGGTCTCATCATTTAGGGTTTGTCGACACCGCGGCATCCTAAAAGCTAAGCTTTTATCATTGAGGGTTTTTCGACGCCGAGGCACCCTAAAAGCCTAAGCTTTCATCATTAGTCACAAGTACCCCGGCCCATGCATTAGTCACAAGTACCCCATATGTCCTATTTTTAGCAAAGTCATGCTAAAATTCACGGAAAATTTCAGCATGACCTTTGCTGAAAATAGGACATATGGAGTACCCGAATTTGCTGGAACGGAAGTTAATCAACATTCCAGAAAACTCAAGGGCCTCTCGGGTGGACAAGGCAAAAAAGGCCTCCATCACAACATGGAAAATACATTGGCATGTGAAGAGGTGAAACAATATATGCATCTCCAAGCAGTATCATTCAGCATTTTGGACAAACCACTACAAGCAACATGAGACACTGAAAACAATTGCTACAAATGAATCTACACTTCTATAAGAAAATAAATCAGAAACTTAGTCTGTCATCATTAGGCAGCCACCATTAGTTATTCCTTTATGTTAAAGCAGAAATAGAAAAATAGACTGAAAACACTAAAATCAGAAACTTAGTGCATGATACAGATGCAAAGTAGGTTCAAAGACAAATGAAGACCATATGGTAAGTACAGCAAGCGAAATAGGATCACCAACTAATAGCTGAATGAAAGGCATATATATGACAGGCATATTTTCCGGCTACAAAGTGTTGTGGCAAATATGCCAGGCACCACAATGTGATCACACAAACAAAATAGCCTCAAACCAGTTATTCTCTCATGATAATATGAAAATGCATATGGCACTGCCAAATTATACTATCCATATTTCGGTATAATGTCATTATTCCATACAGCAGGCATCACTGTCACCACAAATCAGTTATTCTAGCATAATATAAATACGCAGAACAGAAGCAACAATTTACATTTCTGCATACGGCTTTGCCAATTTTTTTCTATCCATGTTTCAATTTGATGCCATCACTCCATTCAGCAAGCAGCATTGTAACAAAAAGAAATTCTAGGCGCAAATTTCTTCAGAATGAAATTAAGTTAGTGAAACTGTCAAACATTTCTTCACAATGAACAGATTTATACTATCTATCAGCAAGTAATTTATGCCATTTGAACAGATTTGAACAGCGAGGGGGAGAGGGGGAGAGGAGGAGGGGGAG
>NC_041389.1:500016881-500017531 GCF_002162155.2 Triticum dicoccoides
GGCGATGGCGTCCAACGAGGTGGGGCGACGGGGAGAGCGGCGCCGAGGAGACGAGGACGACGGGGCGGCGGCGTCGGCAGAGGAGAGGGCGGCGTCGCGGCGTCGGGGCGTCGGGGTGGAGACAAGGACGAAGGGGCGGCGTCAAGGCGGCGTCGAGGCGGCGGGGCAGCGGCGTCGGGAGAGGAGAGGGGAAGGGGATCGAGGGCGAGGGCGAGGGAGAGAGAGGGGATAGGTTTGGGCCGGGGAGGAAATATGGATGGGGGCGGCACAATACTAATGGCGCACCACCCCTCGGTGCGCCATAAGTACATCCATACTAATGCCGCACCTCGCCCTGGTGCGCCATTAGTATTTTTTTTATTTCTGCTCAAGCCAACAAGTTATCTTTCACCTGACCTGATCCACATCAAGTTCCCTCTACTAGCTCGACTGGTCAGCAGCCAGTTCTCACACCAGGAGGTCTTGGGTTTGATTCCTAGGCTCTACAATTTTTTTTATGCATTTAAAATGTTGTTTGATACTTATTTGTGTTTAAATATGTTCAAACTTGTTTAAATCATAACAGTAATATTTTTTTTATAAGACAGTAATAATTTTTTTAAAAATATCATCAAACAGTAATGCCGGTGGAGTGGGGGAGGGTGCGGGGG
>NC_041389.1:500017541-500092839 GCF_002162155.2 Triticum dicoccoides
ATATCATCAAACAGTAATGCCGGTGGAGCGGGGGAGGGTGCGGGGGGTGCGGGGGGTCGGCGGCGGCGGTTGAGTAGGGGAGGGGTGTGCGGGGGGTCGGCGGCGGCGGTTGAGTAGGGGAATCGAGGGTGCGGGGGGTCGGCGGCGGCGGCCGGTGGACCGGGGGGTGCTCGGCGGCGAGGGGGACCGGATCTGGCGAGGTGGGATAGCGATCGAGATGGAGGGGGATCGAGATCGAGTGTCCATGAAATTTAAAAATATTCATGATAGTTCAAAAAGTGCCCATGAAATACAATCGAGAAATGAAGGCTACGATTTAAATACAATCGGTCTTAGCTAGCTATCTGTTCACAATCTTCTTGCCCTTCTTTTTCGCAAATGGAGTTCTTCTGTGGAACGGACGTCCTTTAGGTAGGGTGGTCCTGCTTCTTCTTGTGGTGTATGATGCTACTTCATCATCGTCGTCATGTTCGATCCTCGGGTCGCCGTACTTGTCGAAGTCTTGCTCATTGGCTACTCCATCCATTCCGATGATCTTCCTTTTGCCTCTCCTCACGACAACACGACTGGGCTTTGGCGGGTCGGTAATGAAGAAGCATTGGTCCACTTGGGAAGCCAGTACCCATGGCTCATTTTTCACGGTGAGGTTTGCGCCCACGGTCTTGGATTTGGCTTCGGGTATAACCATGGTGGTGAAATATCGGTCTTCTTTTAGGACGCTCTTGGCCCATCTGACACGGAACATCGGCACCTTCTCTCCAGTGTAGCTCAGCTCCCAGATCTCCTCGATCCTTCCGTAGTATCTGTCCTTGTCCTTACCGGTGTAGGATTCCATCGTTACCCCGGAGTTCTGATAACCATCGTTCTTCATGTCCTTGTCCTCGGTGTAGAATGTGTAGCCGTTGATATCGTACGCCTCGTAGGTCATCAGGTTGTGCTCAGCGCCCTGTGACAAGGCGAATATGAGTTGTTATTCCGCGGAAGAATATTCATGTAAAGGGTACGACAGAAGCTTCTCCTTGAACCAACGCGTGAAACATGAGTTGTGCTCTTTGAGTATATCTCCATCCGTCCTCTGTTGGCCTCGGTCATTGTACGTCTTCTCAATAAAGGTTTTGTGCTCTACCACCCAAGGATCAACCACGTCTATGTGTTGTAGCACGACTAGGTTTGCTCTTTCAAAGTCGGCGAGTCAACCCTCGAAGTCGACATGCATTTCACGGCGACCCTCACGGTGACCCCATCCAGCGAGCCTGCCGAGGTGCCTGTTGACGGGCAGACCAACGGGGTTATCGATGCCTAGATAATTCGTGCAGTAGGAGATGCACTCTTCGGTCAGAAAGCCCCTGGCTATACTTCCCTCTGGACGTGACATGTTCCGAACGTATCCTTTGATGACACCATTCATCCTTTCGAACGGCATCATGCTGTGCAGGAACGTCGGCCCGAGTTGGATGATATCCTCCACGATATGGACCAGTAAATGCACCATAACGTCGAAGATTGCGGGCGGGAAGTACATCTCAAGCTCGCATAGTATCACCACGATCTCTTCCTGTAGCCTTCTGAGTTGCCTCATGCCAATCGACTTCCGAGAGATGACGTCGAAAAAGTTGCATAGGCCAAATAGCGTTTCACGGACGTGCGCGTCCATGATCCCACGGATTGCAATTGGAAGTATCTGCGTCATCAGCACGTGATAGTCGTGAGACTTCATCCCGCTGAACTTCTGCTTTGCTGGGTCTAGGTATCTGCTTATCTTCCTCGCGTAACCGTAAGGAAGTTTTACTCCTAGGAGGCAGGTGAAAAACTGCTCGATCTCCTCCTGACTTAGAGTGAAGCACGCGGGAGTGTAGTCATTTCCGGTCTTCTTGGCCTTTTTGCCTTTGCGACGACTTTCTGTGTCCTGCTTCGCCTCATCATCATCATCATCATCATCATCATCATCATCATCATCATCATCATCATCATCATCATCATTAGCGTGAAGCTCCTGCCTGATGCCCATTGATTTCAAGTCTGCCCTTGCTTTCGGCCCATCTTTGGTCCTCTGGCATGTTGAGCAGGGTACCAAGCAGACTCTCGCACACGTTCTTTGTGATATGCATGACATCAAGGCTGTGAGGCACACGGTGGATCTTCCACTACGGCAAGTCCCAGAAAACAGACCTCGTTTTCCATACCTTCAGCAGCGGCTCTGGCGCCTTTCGCTTCTTTCCCGGCTCTGGCGCCTTTTGCTTCTTTCCCGGCAGTGGGCAGTCTTTCCAGTTTTTCAACAGCTTGTCTATTTCCTTGCCGCTCCTCGTACACGGGCGTTTTCGGGGTTCGGTTTCACCATCGAACAGATCCTTGCGTTTCCTCCACGGGTCATCGTCGCGAAGCCACCTTCGATGTCCCATGAACACGGTTTTCGAAGACCCGGGATCTCTATCTAGCTGGCGATACGTTGTGTCATCCATGCACCTTACGCATCCAGAAAATCCGTGGACTACCTGCCCCGCGAGATATCCGTAACCGAGATAGTCGTGCACCGTCGTGAGCAGTGCGGCTCTCATAGGGAAATATTCTTTCTCTGCGGCGTCCCACGTATTGGCTGGCGTTTTCCACAGCGTGTCAAGCTCCTATTTCAGCAGCCCCAGATACAAATTGATGTCGTTCCCTGGTTGTTTCGGTCCTTCAATTAGCATACTCATGTGAATGTACTTCCTCTTCATGCACAACCAGGGGAAGGTTGTACATCCACACAAACACAGGCCAGGTGCTATGTGTGCTTCTCTAGCTGCCAAACGGATTGACTCCATCGGTGCTCGCGCCCAGCACGATGTTCCTTGGATCGTTCCCAAATTCTAGGTCTTCGAAGTTCAACGCTTGCCACTGGCTCGCATCCTTAGGGTGACTCAGCATCTTGTCTTTTTTATCTATCTCCGGATCATTTGCGTCATCTTCTCGCTTCTTCTCCTCCCTATCCGCGTGCCAATGCAGGAGCTTTGCTACCTTAGGGTCCGCGAAATACCGCTGCAGACGAGGAGTGATCGGAAAGTACCACACCACTTTTCGAGGAGCTTTCTTCCTCTTCTTGTATCGAGTGACGCCGCACACCGGACATATGGTAGACTCCGCGTGCTCGTCCCGATAAATGATGCAATTGTTCATGCACACATGGTATTTCACGTGCAGTAAATCAAGAGGACACACGATTTTCTTCGCCTCCTCCAAACTGGTCGGGCACTTGTTCCCCTTGGGAAGACGTTCGTGCCAGAATGACATGTTCTCTACGAAGCATGCGTCGGTCATTTTTTGTTTTACCTTCATCTCCAGAGCCTTGAGCATTACTTTCAGGCGGGTATCCTCGGGCCTGCATCCTTCATACAATGGAGTAACCGCGTCTAACTCAAGTTGATCCATCTTGGCTTTCTCTTGGGCGGCAGCTCTTGCATTATCCGTCTGCTTGAGAAGCAGCTCTTGAATATGAGGGTCCTGCACCGAGCCCATCGATGGTCCAGCGTCGTCTGCTCTGCCGGCATCATCATCTTCATGATCATGCCCGTCGTCTGCTCCGTCATCTTCCTCATCATCATGTCCTGCATCTTCTACATGATGACTGTGTACAGCATCACTGTCGTGATCATCTCCTGGGGATTCTTTGTCTTCTCGCCCGCCCGAGCCGCGGTGGTTGTCTTGCTGCCCTTCCTCATTTCTTGCCCGCCCCCCATGGACGACTTCGTAGTCATCTTCATCACCTTTCCACCGATAGCCATCCATGAAACCACGCAAGAGCAGGTGGTCCCGCACCTGCCCGGAATCCGGGTCCGCAATAAGGCTCTTCAGCTTGCATCTTCGACACAGACATCTTATCTCCATCTCGTTCTTTTGAAGCATCTCGGCCTTCGCGGACCTCAAAAACCTATTCACGATGCCTTCGGTCATCGTGCGGACCATGGTCGCCTGCGGGGTAGAGCAAAACGATATTTTAGAACCAAGAAAAAATTTGGCATGACTTTCCCTAAAAATAGGACTAAAAAGAATGCTTAATGCCAAAATTCTCTCCAAAACGGAAATGAATCAACATTCCGGGAAAATATTGGCAACTATCGCATTTCAAATACCAGTACACCTCCAAACACAAACACATATGCAACACCACAAACATATGCAACACCACGAACATACATAGATCTAGCTAGGCCATAAAAAGTGCATGTGCACATTGTTGTAGGGAGAACAACATAAATATAGCTTCCCCCCTTACTTACCTATCAAAACAAGGTAATTTAACCACTTAATTTGAATGAATCTATGGTGGAAATGAGGTGAAAAAGAGGAGGCACCCGAGACAAGGAGGAGGTGGAGAGAATGAAGTGGGGAGAAAGTGAGTGTGGGTAGGAGAGGCTGTCCAAAATATCTTGTTGCTGCCCACTTACTAATGGCGCACCAACTCTAAATGCGCCATTAGTAATCCAGGTTACTAATGGTGCACCTTTTGGTGGTGCGCCATTAGTAGTTTTGCAAAAAAAACATACTAATGGCGCACTGTTCCACAGTGCGCCATTACTAGTTTAAACTAGTAATGACGCACGGTGGAACAGTGCGCCATTAGTAGTTTTGCAAAAAAAGGAATAAAAAATATAATAAAAAAACATTAGTGGCGCACTTTCCGGCAGGTGCGCCATTACTAGTTAGAACTAGTAATGGCGCACTGAGTCTGGATGCGCCATTAGTATGTTTGGACAGGCGCACTAGTTAAATTTTTTTTTGATACTAATGGCGCACCTTGGGCCAGGTGCGCCATTAGTAGTTTCAACTGTAATGGCGTATCAGAAGGTGGTGCGCCATTAGTATATACTAATGGTGCACCGCTTGTCTGGTGCGCCATTAGTGTCAATCCCATCTATAGCCCTTTTTCTAGTAGTGCTTGTTGGCTAGTTGCACGCCCACCACAAGACTTGCAACTAAGTGTTGTAACCTGATCGCAACTATACAACCCCAAACACGACAACAACTTGGCTAGCAGGGGCTTGTTCGCTAGTTGCATGTCCACCACTAGACTTGCAACTGCAAGTGTTTATAAGCCAACTGCAACTGCTTGGCCCCTAGTGCGACTTGCAGTTCAGTTGGAAGGGGGCAAGGATTTTCAGCCAGTTGCATGTCCACCCACTTAGACTTGCAAATGTAAATGTTGTAACCCGATTTCAATTGCATGACCTCAACACAACTACAACTAGGCCATGACGGAGGGGGGGGGGGTTGTCAGGCCGATTGCATGTCCATCACTACACTTGCAAGTTGCAAGCGCAATTGTTGCAGCGTGACTGCAATTGCATAGGGCCAATTAATGTGACTGCAACTAGGCCGGAAGGGTGCTGGGTGGTCGACCAGTTGCATGTCCACCTACTTAGAGTTGCAATTGCATGCACCTCAACATAGCTAAAACCGGGTTGGTAGGAGGAGGGGCTATCGCATGAGATGTCCACCACTAGACTTGTAGCCTCAAGTGTTGCAACCTAACTCCAACTGCATGCCCCCTCGGCGTGACTGCAATAGGAGCCGATAGGGTTTTATTGTCAGTCTTGCATGTCCACTACTCACTAGTAGAAAAAGGGACATTAGTCCCGGTTCGTAAGGGCCTTTAGTCCCGATTGGGCAACCGGGACTAAGGAATCGGGACTAAAGGCCCCCTTGTTAGTCTCGGTTGTTACGAATCATGACTAAAGGGGCTCCACGTGGCCGCTGTGGAGCGCTCAGGCAAGAGGACCTTTAGTCCCGGTTGGTAACACCAATCGGTACTAAAGGCCACCATGCATCAGGCGCTGCCCAGTACTGGGGTTTAGGGGTTTTGAGGGTTTTGGAGGGTTTAGAGGTTTCATTTTGTGTTTCCCTTTTCTTTTTGTGTTTACCATTCAATTCTTTTTCATTTAAGGTTTTCATTTTTATTTTATGTTTTCCATTCAACTCGGCGCTACTACATATAGCAATGAAGGAACCATTACACAACATTGTCATGAATATAGAGAACTGCCATCTTTCTCCGTGCTCGGTCGAACAACAAGTTTCCGTATACCTATTCGATACTACAACATATAGTACAGTTTCATGCATATAAACAATATAATATCTCTTATGATCCCTAATCTCTAATTACCAAAATTCCATACCAATTCCCGATGGTATTCTCCAGTTTTAGATTGACTTCCTGATGCGGCTTGAACTACGTCGGTATTTCGCCAAATAGGAAGGGATGATGCAGCACAACAACGGTAGGTATTCCCCTCAGCGCTGAGACCAAGGTTATCGAACCAGTAGGAGAACCAAGAAACACTACATAAACGGTACCTGCACATAAAGAACAAATACTTGCAACCCAAGGTTTTAAAGGGGTTGTCAATCCCTTTCGGGTAACGATGCCGGAAATTGTAAAGTTGACGGGATAAAATTGTAGTAGATTGATAGATGCAAATAAAAGCAAATAAGATTCAGCGAGGTATTTTTGGGTTTTTGCTAATATAGATCTGAAAATAAAAGTGGCAAATAAATAGATATGAAAGTATATGATGAGAAAATAGACCCGGTGGCCATAGATTTCACTAGTGGCTTCTCTCAAGAAAAATAACATTCGGTGGGTAAACAAATTATTGTTGGGCAATTGAGAGAACTTCAAATAATTATGATGATATCCAGGCAATGATCATTATATAGGCATCACGTCCAAGATTAGTAGACCGACTCCTGCCTGTATCTACTAATATTACTCCACACGCCAACCGCTATCCAGCATGCATCTAGTGTATTAAGTTCACAAAAAAACAGAGTAATGCAATAAGAATGATGACATGATGTAGACAAAATTTATTCATGTAGGAATATGCCCCATCTTGTTATCCTTAATAGCAACAATACATACGTGTCATTTCCCCTTCTGTCACTGGGATTGAGCACCGTAAAATTGAACCCATCACAAAGCACCTCTTCCCATGGCAAGAAAAATCGATCTAGTCAGCCTAACTAAACCAAAGATTCAAAGAAGAAATACGAGGCTATAAGTAATCATGCATATAAGAGATCAAAAGACCCAAATAACTTTCATGGATAAAAACATAGATCTGATCATAAACTCAAAGTTCATCGGATCCCAACAAACACAAAAAGAGTTACATCAAATAGATCTCCAAGAGACCATTGTATTGAGAATCAAAAGAGAGAGGGGAACCCATCTAGCTACTAACTACGGATCCGTAGGTCTACAATGAACTACTCACGCATCATCAGAGAGGCACCAATGAGGATGATGAACCCCTCCATGGTGGTGTCTAGATTGGATCTGTGGTTTCTGGAACTTGCGGTGGCTAGAATTGTTTTTCGTTGACTCCCCTAGGTTTTCTGGAATATTGGGGTATTTATAGAGCAAAGAGGCGGTGCGGGAGGCGGCCGAGGTGGGCACAACCCACCAGGGCGCGCTTGGGCCCCCAGGCACGCCCAGGTGGGTTGTGCCCCCCTCGAGACACCCCTCTGGTACTTTCTTGGCCCATCCTATGTCTTCTGGCCCAAAAAATTCTCCAAAAAGATTTGATGCGTTTGGACTCCGTTTGGTATTGATTTTCTGCGAAGTAAAAAACAAGCAAAAAACAACAACTGGCACTAGGTACTATGTCAATAGGTTAGTCACAAAAAATAATATAAAGTTGCTATAAAATGATTGTAAAACATCCAAGAATGCTAATATAACAACACGGAACAATAAAAAATTATAGATACATTGGAGACGTATCACTTCTCCAAGTAAGAATCCCGCCAACACCTCTTGAATTGCTCGTACGCCATCCTTTGGTAGGAGAACATCCCGCATCTGTTTGATCTAATTTAAAGAAGAGGGTCAATATATATGAATGAAACTTAACACAATTTATGGTAATAAAATAAAATTGTGAATATTGTTTATGTCTCGAAGTTGTTCTAAAATTCTACCCTTCTCAGAGGTTGTCTGGCGAATGAACTCGCAAATGTAGTATCCACATAAATTATTCCCGTATCCCTGCCTCAAGAACTTTATGAGAATATAGTTCAATCAAAATAATAATCAAGCATGATAATGGTATTGAAACTAGAATCAAAGAGATGTGTGGACCTAGCTAGTACTACTTACATTGAGTTGTCGAAATTGCAGCTCCTCTTTACATTCACCCCTAACCTTCTTGGTGAACCGTTTCCAAACCCTGTCCGACAAAGAAAATGAATAAAGGAGTTACTAATTACTTGATATCAGGAAATGAACGAAAGTTGCCGATATAGTGCAATAATGATTGAAATTACCTCTGGAGCATTTCACCCAGGTCCCCCCACATCTTAGGGTCTTTACATTTCGAGTCCATGACAAGTATTGCTCCTTTGTCTACCTGAATGACTAGCAGAATAAAGTGGAACCTACACACGCCTAACTCATCAATTACACTTAACATCAAGTAAGCGAAACAGAATGTGTACAAGACAGTAACACTCACATGAAGTTGTAAGGAACTAGTATTTCCCTTCTGGTTTGTTGTTTAATTAACGCCCTTAGCAAGTTATCCTCTATTTCCTTGGCATTGTTTCTACCGTATATTCATGTATGTTATTTGGGTTAATGAACCCAATGTCATAGATTTGTCCTCTTTTGCATTCAAGAATCTTCATTCTGCAGAATATAGTGAGGATAATTATACATGCAATGAATAAGCTAAGCTAGAGGCTTAATTACAGAAATAATACTTACGGAATAGCAACTAACGATAGATTTGTCGATGGTGTCTTGATTGTATAACTGAAATAATTCATCAAATTCAATGTTTATCTCGTCGTTTCCACTGAAGTAATGCTCATCTCTATTTCCCACCATGATCCAGTTGCTCCCTTCCTTTGAGGCTTGCATGTACCACTCATGCAATCTTTGCATTTGTGTTGGTAGAAGCTGGACCTCCTCAGGTCTGACGAGAGATTTCTCGTGCTGGTATATTTATGCTAAATCAGCCGTGGGGAACTCTACCTGGCCTAAGTATTGAGCAAGAGTGAAACCAATATCATGGGCCGCTACCTCTGGATCATATTCGATATCGGAAAACACGTTGAGTGGGGGGCACAATTGGTTTTTTCTGTTCTCCAAGCTGGGGAATTGATTCCCCCCTTGCACTACTACTTCCCAACCACTGCACAAGTTCTTTATGCAACTTCATAATAGAGCGGTCATAGTTTGATGGTAGGGAAGGCGGTGGTCGCGTAAGGTTTTCAGAAAGTACTTCACTTTTATCGGATCTATTTTCTCCTTTGGCTCGGGCCGTTTCGGTGCAAGCTGGCGTTTCACATCGGCATCCACGACCTTCTTGGTTTCCTCATCAGTCGGTTTGTATCGTAACTTTCTACTTATTGAGCGTGCGTTGGTTTTTACCTTGAAGAGGAAAGGGTGATACGGCAAAGTAGAGATAAGTATTTCCCTCGGTTTGAGAACCAAGGTATCAAGGAGGTACACGCAAGTCTCAAATCTATGCACTTGCACAAACAATCAAACACTTGCACCCAATGCGATAAAGGGGTTGTCAATACCTTCATGGTCACTTGCAAGGATAAGATCTGATAGAGATAGATATAAAAGATGACTAAAATGTAAAACAAAATAAAAGTAAATAAAACTCAGCAAGGTATTTTTGGGTTTTTCGGTTTATAGATCTGAAAATATATGATTGAAAATAGACCCGGGGGCCATAGGTTTCACTAGAGGCTTCTCTCTTGAAAGAAAACATACGGTGGGTGAACAAATTACTGTCGAGCAATTGATAGAAAAGTGCAAAGTTATGACGATATCCAATGCAATGATTATGAATATAGGCATCACGTCCGTGTCAAGTAGACCGACTCCTGCCTGCATCTACTACTATTACTCCACACATCGACCGACTCCTGCCTGCATCTAGAGTATTAAGTTCAAGAGAGCAGAGTAACGCTTTAAGTAAGATGACATGATGTATAGGGATAAACTCAAGCAATATGATGAAAACCCCATCTTTTTACCCTTGATGGCAACAATACAATACATGCCTCGCTACCCCTACTTTGTCACTAAGTGAGGACACTGCAAGATTGAACCCAAAACTAAGCACCTCTCCCATTGCAAGAAGAACCAATCTAGTTGGCCAAACCAAACTGATAATTCGAAGGAGAAATACAAAGATATCAAATCATGCATATAAGAAGTCAAAGAAGACTCAAATAATATTCATAGATTATTTGATCATAGATCCACAATTCATCGGATCTCGACAAACACAACGCAAAAGAATATTACATCGGATAGATCTCCAAGAATACCGAGGAGAACATTGTATTGAAGATCAAATAGAGAGAATAATCCATCTAGCTACTAGCTATGGACCTATAGGCCGGTGGTAAACTACTCACGCTTCATCGAAAGGGCAATAGAGTTGATGTAGAAGCACTCCGTGATCGAATCCCCCTCTGGCAAGGTGCCATAAAAGGCCCCAAGATGGGATCTCACGGCTACAGAAGGTTACGGCGGCGGAAAAGTATTTTGGTGGACGCTTCTAGTCGTTTCAGAATATTTGGGAATTTATAGGCCAAAGATTAGGGTTGGAGGAGCTCCGAGGGCCCCACAAGCCCTCAGGCCGCCCCCTAGGGCGCGCCCCTGAGGCTTCACCGCCTCGGGACTCCTCTGACTTCATCTCCAAGTCCTACAGGTGTCTTTTGGTCCAAGAAAAATCATAGCGAAAGTTTTGTTCCGTTTAGACACCGTTTGATATTCCTTTTCTGTAAAACTCAAAAACAAGGGGAAAGAAGAAACTGGCACTGGGCTCTAGGTCAATAAGTTAGTCCCAAAAATAATATAAAATAGCATATTAATGCATATAAAACATCCAAAACAGATAATATAATAACATGAAACAATAAAAAATTATAGATATGTTGGAGACGTATCAAGCATCCCCAAGCTTAATTCTCGCTTATCCTCGAGTAGGTAAATGATAAAAATAGAATTTTTTACGTGGAATGCTACCTAACATATTATCCATGTAATTTTCTTCATTGTCGCATGAATATTCAGATCCATAAGATTCAAAACAAAAGTTTAATGTTGACATAAAAACAATAATACTTCAAGCATACTAATAAAGCAATCGTGTCTTCTCAAATAACAGGGCAAAGAAAGTTATCCCTAAAAAATCATATAGTATGGATATGCTCCATATTCATCACACAAAGTATTAAATCATGCACAACCCCGGTTTTAGTCAAGCAATTGTTTCATACTTTAGTATTCTCAAACTTTTTCAACTTTCACGCAATACATGAGCATGAGCCATGGATATAACACTATAGGTGGAACAGAATATGGTGGTTCTGGAGAAGACAAAATAAGGAGATATTCTCACATCAACTATGTGTATTAATAGGCTATGAAGATGCCCATCAATAGATATAAATGTGAGGGAGTATGGATTGCCATGCAACAGGTGCACTAGAGCTATAAGTGTATGAAAGCTCAAAAAGAAACTAAGTGGGTGTGCATCCAACTCGCTTTCTCATGAAGACCTAGGGCAATTTGAGGAATCCCATCATTGGAATACATAGGCCAAGTTCTATAATGAAAAATTCCCACTAGGATATGAAAGTGACAACATACACTGGTACAACGAGGTGCTATACAAACGGTTTAACCCCTTTTCCACGACAATGCTTTGAATAGCCGCCAAGTGAGTGACTGCAATAGGGGGGTCCTTCTCACACGACCCAGAAACCGTCGGGGATAGGGTGCCTTGATGCATACAGTTGTCCCTATAAGACTATTTCTGATATCTCGAATATCCCAAATGCTTCATCCTTGCTACTCATTTGTGCTCACATTGCCATCGCAATTGGAGTTTTGTGGTTTTACCTAAAACCAGGTGCAGTCCAGGCACATTCCAGGCACGTACCAAACTGGCTCTACGTTTACGATGCCTGGCACATCACAAAAAGTTCATGATTGTAAACCGTGTACGATAGGTTGACAATCACACACATTTAGTTTTCCCGCACTGTTTGTGATATTGTCTGACATCACACACGCTTTGCAAATGGCAATTGTGTGCACGGTTACACATGTTTCGTCTTCGTGAACCGTGTCAGATTATGATGTATATCACACACTCTGTGCTTTATAGATCGTGTGTGCCGTAATGACCTACAAACGGTAATTTGACCCTAATTTAATTGCTGCTATTTAATATTGTACCTAATTTGAATTTGGAAGTAGGCTATAGCTTTATTCATATCCATTGGGTTCAAACAACCAATGCATTATTCGATTCACAGGTACATATGTTCAAGAATTACATAACCACCAAATATAGAATGACGAACCAAGGTTGTATATACTTGTACTATTAGGGATGGTAAAGAAATTGGTGAGAGACATTCTGGTTGCTGAACAAGATGAAGCAGAATGGCCCTATTGTGCTCTCCTCGATGCAAAAGGCACAAACGACTATAGTCCAATCCCTTGTGATGGTCGGCCACCAATCATGTAGTTTGAGAGGTAATCTTGAGTAAACTGCTTCATGATCCACTTCAAAGGAAAAAGATTCAGACATTTTCATCTAACACAAGTCATTACGGGCAGTAAATAGAAGGCTACAGAATTCTTACTTACCATCATGCAGTTACTATTGTCTTGCATAAAGTGTAAACAAATAGTTCCATTGACATATTTTGGCCCATTTTAATAACAATCTTTATCAGTTTCCTCACTTGATGCTGGTTCATGAATATCTCATTGCCCCATACGCAGAAAGGGTCGAAGTGTGGATCTTTGGTAATGACATATGTACCTAAGAGCACCAAGTTAATATTAGAACCTAAACAACAATTGCAAAATGATGTAGTACAACACTCCCTCCATCCCATTATATAAGATCTTACTACATGTATGTCTAGACATCATCAGGACATTAAGGTAACACCCTTCCTTGTTGCTATGTAGCCTGGGATTGCATATTTAGTCATTCAGTACAATGCATGTTGCTATGTAGCCTCAGATATATTAAATATGGCCCTAGCTAACCTACCGATAAATGGGTTACAGATATATTCAGTGAAATGTCCGATTTGATGATTAATCCCTTATCAGCCCCAAGGCTATATGGTACCAGCTACCGATATCCTGAACAGTGAGTACATATAAGCAATGCGATGAAACTAACCTCGATGGAAAACAACATAGTTCTCAATATTGTCATGTATGAATACATATAAAGGCATGTTAAGCACAACATGCCAAACATCAAGCAAATATATCCATGGTAGACAACATAATCCACAAATGATAGCTTTAGTGTGCTGGTTTAAGCATGCTAGTTAAGCAAAACAAGAAGTGGAAAGGTGTGTTAACTACAATGGGCATAACATTTAAAAACAAGCAAATATAGTCATTCGAACTGGTATTGTGCAGGTCTAAAGTACACTAGTTATTATTAAAAAAACGAAAAGACATGTTAACTGCAACATCCTTAACATCAACCAAATATCGTAATTCATAGTGGTATTGTTGAAACTGTTATTGATAAAATTGAACTGCACGTCAAATAGTTGCACATATAGAGCATCACATTGTGAAGAACTGAAATAAACAATCTCTAGCCGATCCTTTAAAAGTAAATGGAATAAAACCTTAGTGGATATATATATATATATACTCCAACAATTTTTCGCCGTTTCTAGTCGATCCCCTAAACTTAACATTGTAAACTTCAATTTGATCAAGTTCAAAGCAGGTTCAACCGAAAGTAGCATGCATTCAAACATAAACATAGATAGTTTTGCATAACTGAACATAAAAAATAAATTTAAACCAAACTAAACTACTTTCGATCGAAGTGGAGGTCGAGCTAATCCTTCCTCGTCAGGTACGGTGTGCCGCGAGCCGGGTCCGGGCCGGTGCCGTCGTCGGGGTTGTTGGGGAAGACACTCCTCCACTCGTTGGTGCCGATCTCCTCATCCTTGCTGCCAACCTCGCAGCCTTCGACCTCATCATCGGAGGAGATCACGATAACCTCGCCACCCTCGGCGCCGGCAAAGATCATCCGCTCCGCCTCCACAAGCTTCGGGTGCTGCCGGTGGAGCTCTTGCATGTAGGCCTCGTCGGCAGCGTCGGCCTCGAGGTGCTCCCATGCCTGGCGGTCCTCCTGTGCCATAGCCGAGGTCACTACCCTTGGCTCCAGCGGGACGAGGTCGACCAGATGTGTGCCGAAGGGGAAATTGAGCCTAGCCGTCGCGCCGTGGTAGCGGACCTGCCAGCAGTCGTACTCCATGGCCGCAATCTCGGCCATGTGGAAACTACCGAGCCACCGACGAGTGTGGGTATCCTGATCCGTAATATCGGCTACCCACGTCCCCCACAGCCGCTGCCAGACCCCGAGGTAGGACCTCGTCAGCGACCCGGGCCTGAGGGAGGACGGGGAAGTCCTTGAACTGGCATAGGGGCGCGACGGCGGGCGGATCAATAAAGAGCCTGCGGAGGACGATGGGGACACCTCGGCGGCGACCTCGCCGTTGTCGGGCGAAGAGGCCATGATAAACTTATTTTGGGCCATTGGCTCCTCGAGCTCCCCGGCAAACAAGCAGAGGTTGAGGATGGCAGCGGCAGCGGCGATGGTTTTGAGCGAGGGAGGGGTGGTGTATGCCTGTGTGAGCGGAGGTTTTGGGGTGTGTGTGTGGAGGGGGGCAAGGTGGCGTTCAAGGAAATACCACGGCAAGTGAAAAATTTACTAGGCGGGAGTAAAATGCCAGGCTACTAAAAATTTGGATCAAGGGCGGGCAAATATTTTTGAGATTGCAAGGCATGCAGAGGTGGGAGTAAGATGTCAGGGCTACTGATAATTTGGATCAAGGCGGGCAGATATTTTTGAGATTGCGAGGGATGCAGAGGCGAGGGTAAAGAGGTGGGGCTACTGAAAATTTGAATCAAGGGATTGAAGCAGAGTGGGAGTAACAGACTTCGCACACAATCCACACATACTAATCATGTGCTATCAAACATAAAAACCTTCCTGATGGTAGATATTTTCGAGATTACAAGGCAGTAGATATGTCTGAGAGCGGGAGGTAAGCCTCGTGGAGCCCAATCTACTATGCTAATGTGAGTGACTGCAGGGGCACGGGCGTGGCATACGGGTAGTCTGGACGAACCATGTCTGTTGCGTCCCCAATCGCAGACAATTTTTGCATCCAACTCGTGTGCTGTTTATAAATTTGGCAAAAGGAATAACGCGGGAAAGGTTTGGAACACGAACACACTTGCATGTGGACGAAATATATGTATGAAAAGGGTGGTTTGATGTTCGAATACCCAATGCACAACTTTGATGTGGCACCTGACGTACAAAAGCACAGTATTGCTAGTCAGCCACCCCTACGAACCCCACTTCATGTCGACGGTAAGGGAATCCTAGCTACGAATGCATGCCCCCAAATAGCTAGGTCTGAAATCTCACCCTACCGTAACACAAAACCTATAGGAGTCCATCATATATATGGTCAAACTTCCCATTTCACTTTCAAACAAAGGTGGACTGTGTGCCGACCCACAAATGTGTGCTTGTGGTGCAAGATGGGTGAGACCACATACGAACCACCTGCAGGTGGCCCTACTATATGTATGAAAAGGGCGTGGTGTGACATTTAACTACCATTCACAACTTTGATGTGGCACGTGTGCCTTGCAAATTAATCGGACTTCCCCGACCCCACAGAGGTTGCAGGTAGTGCGGAGTAGCCCCCCACCCCCACCCACCCACACACACGTCGGTGGGAGGGCATCTTACCAAGACGTACTATAACACAGACCAAGCAGAATCCAACTTGGTCGTACAACCTCTCTCGCTCATTGTTTGTCAAAGTGATGGACATCCACACGGCCCCGTAAAATGGGCTAGTGATACATCTCCATTGTATCTATAATTTTTGATTGTTTCATCCCAATATTCTACAACTTTAATATACTTTTGGCAACTTTTTATACTATTTTGGGACTAACATATTGATCTAGTGCCCAGTGACAGTTCTTGTTTGTTGCATGTTTTTTGTTTCATGAAATATCCATATCAAACGGAGTCCAAACGCGATAAAAACTGGCGGATATTTTTTTGGAATATATGTAATTTTTGGGAAAAAGAATCAACGCGAGACAATGCTCGAGGGCCCCATAAGATACAGGGGCGCTCCCCAGGGGGTAGGGCGTGCCCTGGACCCTTGTGGTTACCCTGTGAGGCGGTTGGTGCCCTTCATCAGCCACAAGAATGATAATATTCGGATAAAAATCATGTTAAAATTTCAGCCCAATCGGAGTAACGGATCTCTGGGAATATAAGAAACGGTGAAAGGCTAGAATCTGGGAACACAGAAATTGAAGGAAACAGAGGGAGAGATATCCAATATCGGAGGAGCTCTCGCCCCTCTGCCGCCATGGAGGCCAAGTACCAGAGGGGAAACCCTCCTCCGATCGAGGGGGGGGGGGTGGTCAAGGACGAAGAAGAAGGAGGGGCTCTCTCCCCCTCTCTCCCGGTGGCGCTGGAACACCACTGGGGCAATCATTGTGTGATGGCGATCTACACCAACACCTCCGTCATCTTCCCCAACATCTTCATCAACTTCCCCCATCTATATTCAGCGGTCCACTCTCCCGCAACCCGCTGTACCGTCTACTTGAACATGGTGCTTTATGCTTCATATTATTATCCAATGATGTGTTGCCATCCTATGATGTCCCAGTAGGTTTTTGTTGTCCTATCGGTGATTGGTTTAATTTGCTTGTAGTTATGTTTCTTTCCTTTGGTGCCCATCATATGAGCGCGTGTGTGGATCACACCATAGGGTTAGTTGTATGTTGATAGGACTATGTATTGGAGGGCAAGGGTGATAGCAGCTTCAGCCTAGCATAGAAATTGATGCATACGAGATTGAAGGGGGACCAATATGTCTAAATCCTATGGTTGGGTTTTAGCTTAATGAACGTTAGTAGTTGTAGATGCTTGCTACTTGTTCCAATAATAAGTGCATAGAATTCCAAGTAAGGGATGACATGCTAGCACTGGCCTCTCCCACATAAAACTTGCTATCGGTCTAGTAACATAGTCAATTGCTCAGGGACAATTTTGCAACTCCTACTACCACTTTTCCACACACGTTAAACTAACGTAATTATTTATTTATCTAAACAGCCCCTAGTTTTTATCCACGGGCTCTTTATTGTCTTGAAAACCTATCCTACAACACCTACAAAGTACTTTAGTTTTATACTTGTTCTAGGTAAAGTGAACGTTAAGTGTGCGTAGAGTTGTATCGGTGGTCGATATAACTTGAGGGAATATTTGTTGTACCTTTAGCTCCTCGTTGGGTTCAACAATCTTACTTATCGAAAGAGGCTACAACTGATCCCCTATACTTTTGGGTTATCAAGACCTTTTTCTGGCGTCGTTGCCGAGGAGCAATAGCATGGGGTGAATATTCTCGTGTGTGATTGTTTGTTTTATCACTAAATAGATTTTATTTTCTGTTATAAGTTGTTCTCTATCTTTAGTTATGGATATAGAACATGAAATACCAAAAAAATTAGGTGTACATGCTACTCATGGAGATGGGGAACCTCCTAAAACCATCGATGCTCGTTATGTGAAAAATATTGAACACTACTTTGATAATCCTGAGAAAACCCCATTCAAATTGATAATGGGAGACATGTTGGATCAACATGAATACTTTAGGGATTATCGCTTGACTCAAAAAGGGAAACTATCATGGGATCCAATTCATATGTTGCATTGATATGCTTGGAATTTATGCCAAAGATATGATTATACCTGTTGCTCTAGGATGAAGGTTCGGCACCTCCCCTTTCTTGTAGATTTAATGATAATGAAACCTTGGCTTCTTATGCTAATGGTATATATGATTACTATGATGTGGAACAAATAGAAGAATTCGTTGCTTTTAAGGGTTCTTACCAAATTGAATCTTTGTTTGAAAAGTATGAAGCTTTTGATGACGATGTTTATAGGCTTGAAAATTTTGCTATACTTAAATATTGGTATGAGAATTATGAATACAATGCCAATATTGATGCATTTATTGATAAAGTCTCCGCTATCCAAGAAGAGAATAATATTTTGCAGGATACTATGAAAGAAGAAAATGATGACACTTTGAGCTCACTAGATGAAAAAGATGACGAGGAGAGCGAAGAACAGAAGGAGGAAGAGTGGATTAGCTACCTGTGCCCGCCTTATAATGAGAGTAAATCTTCAGCTCATACATTTCTTAATCTCCCTTCGTACTTATCAAAGGATGAACGCTATGATGATTGCTATGATCCCTTTGATTCATTTGAAATATCCCTTTTTGATGAACTTGATGCTTGCTATGCTTGTGGCCATGATGCCAATATGAAGGATGCTTATGGAGATGAACTTTCTATAGTTCCTTATGTTAAAAATTATATTGTTACTATTGCACCCATGTATGATAGTCCTATTATCTTTTTGAGTTCTCCCAACTACACTATATCAGAGAAGTTTGCGCTTACTATGGATTATATTGATAGGTTGCGTTTTACTACTACACATGATGATTTTGATAAATATAATATGCATGTACTTTCTACTCCTACTTCCAATTATTATGAGAGAGGAACTACGTCTCCGCCTCTCTATGTTTCCAATACGATAAAATTGGAAGAAACTATTTATGCTATGTATTGGTCTTTACCTGATGTGCATGGATTGTTCTTTTATGACATGCCGATGCATAGGAAGAGAGTTAGACTTCGTTGTTGCATGATATGTTACTTTGTGATCACTACTAAATCAAAAATCATTGTTAATTAAAATTGGCTTTGATATACCTTGGGGATCCGGGTGGACACATTACTTGAGCACTATATGCCTAGTTTAATGGCTTTAAAGAAAGCACTGCCAGGGAGACAACCCGGAAGTTTTAGAGAGTCATTTATTTTTGTTATGTGCTTCCATATAGTTCAAAAACAAAAAATAAAGAGGGAAACTAAAACATTTTCAGAAATAAAAGTGAAAGTGAGAGGGACGAGCATTGTTAAAGTGGGAACATGCCTTGAACTTTGTTCATGCCCATGGAAACTTTGTGAATCTTAATTATAGAAACTTTTCAAAAATAATAATTATCCCCTTGCACAAATCCATTGTATTATAAAAATAATGTGCCAAGATTTTCCTTTAGGATGATGAGATTGCTTGTTTGGTATGTGTAATGGAAAAACAGAAACTTTGGTTGTAGCACGTGAATTTACATTTTTACTGGAATGTCAAAAGCTTTTGGAACTTTTTGCAAAGTACTTATATACAATTTTTTTTAATTTTTTTTCCTATTTTTCAGAATTTTTGGAGTTATAGAAGTATGGTAGAGTTCAGATTATTATAGACTGTCTTGTTTAAGACAAATTCTATTTCTGATGCATTGTTTTGCTAGTTTTGATGAAACTATCGATTTTATCAGTGGTATATGCCATAGAGAAGTTATAATACAGTAACTAAAATGCAAAAATAAAACGAGAATGGGTTTGCAATAGTACTTAAAGTGGTAATTTGCTTTATTATACTAACGGATCTCATGAGGGTTTTGTTAAGTTTTGTGTGATTGAAGTTTTCAAGTTTTGAGTGAGATCACGATGGATGAAGGAATAAGGAGCGGCAAGAGCCTAAGCTTGGGGGTGCTCGAGCCACTCCAAGGTAATATTCAAGGACTCCCAAGCAACTAAGCTTGGGGATGCTCTGGAAGGCATCCCTCTTTCTTCTAACGACCATCGGTAATTTTACCTGGAGCTATATTTCTATTCGTCACGTGATATGCGTAAATCTTGGAGCGTCATGTGCTTTTTCTTTTTCTTTTTATTTTAAATGCACCATGCTAGTATGAGATAGTCCTTGGTTGATTTATAGAATGCTCTTTGCACTTCACTTATATCTTTTGAGTATGGCTTTATAGAATGCTTCATGTGCTTCACTTATATCATTTGAAGTTTGGATTGCCTCTTTCTCTAGACATAAAAATCCGCCATTTGTAGAATGCTCTTTTGCTTCACTTATATTTGTTAGGGCGTGGGCATATCTTTTGTTGGGAGAATTAAACTCTGATGCTTCACTTATATCTATTTAGAGAGTTGACAGGAGTTGGTCATTCACATGGTTAGTCATAAAATCCTACATTAAACATGTAGATAACTGAATATGATATGTTTGATTCCTTGCAATACTTTTGCCATATAAAGATGGTGATATTAGAGTCATGCTAGTGAGTAATTGTGGATTGGTAGAAATACTTGTGTTAAAGTTTGTGATTCCCGTAACATGCACGTAAGGTGAACCGTTATGTGATGAAGTCAGAGCATGATTTACTCTTTGATTGCCATCCTTTGTGTCGAGGTCGGGATCGCGCGATGGTTAAATCCTACCAACCCTCCATGGATTATACGCACTCTCACCCTTCTACCATTTGCTAGCCTCTCCAGTACTGCACAACTTTCGCCGATGCATTAAACCCACCATATACCCTTCCTCAAAACAACCACCATACCTACCTATTATGGCATCTCCATATCCATTCTGAGATATATTGCCATGCAATTTCCAGCGTTCCGTTTTTATGACATGCACCATCATTGTCATATTGCTTTGCATGATCGTAAGATAGTTAGCATGATGTTTTCATGGCTTGTCCGTTTTTTGATGTCATTGCTAAGCTAGATCATTGCACATCCTGGTACAGTGCCAGAGGCATTCATATAGAGTCATATTGTTCTAGATATTGAGTTATAAGTAAATAAAAGTGTGATGATCATCATTATTAGAGCATTGTCCCATGTGAGGAAAGGGTGATGGAAGATATGATTCCCTCACAAGTTGGGATGAGTTTCCAGACTTTAAAAATAATAAAAGAGGCCATAGAAGCCCAAATAAAAATAGGCCAAAGAAGCCCAAACAAAAAATGAGAAAAATGATAGGAAAAGAGATAAGGGGCAATGCTACTATCCTTTTACCACACTTGTGCTTCAGAGTAGCACCATGTTTTTCAAATAGAGAGTCTCTTGAGTTATCACTTTCATATACTAGTGGGAATTTTCATTATAGAACTTGGCTTGTATATTCCTTTGATGGGCTTCCTCAAATGCCCGAGGTCTTCATGAGCAAGCAAGTTGGATGCACACCCACTTAGTTTTCAGTTTGAGCTTTCATACACTTATAGCTCTAGTGCATCCGTTGCATGACAATCCATACTCACCTGCATCAATATCAATTGATGGGCATCTCCATAGCCCATTAGTTTGCCTAGTTGATGTGAGACTTTCTCCTCTTTTGGCTTCTCCTCACAACCACCTTCTATTCCACCTATAGTGCTACATCCATGGCCCATGCTCATGTATTGCGTGAAAGTTGAAAAAGTTTGAGAACATAAAAGTATGAAAGAATTGCTTGGCTGACACCGGGGTTGTGCATGATGAAATACTTTGTGTGGTGAAGATGGAGCATAGACAGACCATATGATTTTGTAGGGATAACTTTATTTGGACATGTTATTTTGAGAAGACATGATTGCTTTATTAGTATGCTTGAAGTATTATTGTCTTTATGTTGAATTATAGACTATTGCTTTGAATCACTCGTGTCTTAATATTCATGCCATGATTAGATTATATGATCAAGATTATGATAGGTAGCATTCCACATCAAAAATTATATTTTTTATCATTTACCTACTCGAGAATGAGCAGGAATTAAGCTTGGGCATGCTGATATGTCTCTGTAGTATCCATAATTTTTGATTGTTTCATGCCAATATTCTACAACTTTCATATACTTTCTGCAACTTTTTATACTATTTTTGAGACTAACACATTGATCCAGTGCCTAGGGCCAGTCCCTATTTGTTGCATGTTTTTTATTTCGTGGAATAACCATATCAAACGGAGTCCAAACGCGATAAAACTTACGGATATTTTTTTAGAATATATGTGATTTTTGGGAAAAAGAATCAACACGAGACGATGCCCGAGGGGCACACAAGCCACAGGGGTGCGCCCTGGACCCTTGTGGTCACCCCGTAAAGCGGTTGGTGCCCTTCTTCGGCCCAAGAAAGATAATATCCAGATAAAAATCGTGTTAAATTTTAGCCCGATCGGAGTTATGGATCTCCGAGAATTTAAGAAATGGTGAAAGGCCAGAATCTGGGAACACGGAAACAGAAGGAAATAGAGAGAGAGCTCCAATCTCGGAGGGGTTCTCGCCCCTCCGCCACCATGGAGGCCAAGGACTAGAGGGGAAACCCTCCTCCCATCTAGGGGGAGGTCAAGGAAGAAGAAGAAGGAGGGTGGGCTCTCTCCCCCCCTCTCCCGGTGGCGCCGGAACACCACCGGGGCAATCATGATGTGACGGCAATCTACACCAACACCTCCGTCATATTCCCCAACATCTTCATCACCTTCCCCCATCTATATTCAGCGGTCCACTCTCCCGCAACCCACTGTTCCCTCTACTTGAACATGGTGCTTTATGCTTCATATTATTATCCAATGATGTGTTGCCATCCTATGATGTCTGAGTAGGTTTTTATTTTGTCCTATCGGTGATTGGTGAATTACTATGATTGGTTTAATTTTCTTGTGGTTATGTTGCGTTATTTATACGGACCTTGTGCGTTAGACCGTGCCATGCTTCGGTTAAGAAGTAAAGCGGTAGAATGAATCATCAAAAAACAAAAAATATATGTGCTGCCACACGCCTCGTGTGCCGTGCGAGCAGGCCTGAGTTGACGGGACGCATGTGAGCAGTCTGTGGCATGGTCAGACCGGGAGGCGTGCATGCAGGTGTGTGAATTGACGAGAGGCATTTTTGCTGCGCAGTGTCACCGGGGGGCGTGCAAGTAGCTGTGTGAAATGATGGTAGGAATGCCAGAAGTCCGCCGCGCAGGCTCACCAGGAGGCGAGACAGCCTTTGACCGTCGCCCGCCTCGCTCCCACTCGTCCATATTAATGGCGCGCCCGAGCCGCCGGCCATAATAGGCCGCCGCACCCTCGGTCCATAGTGGTCACCAACATCCGGACTCTGGAGTGTATGAGGATGCCGCCGAAGCACACCATCGGAGGGAGTGGCGACGTCAGGGCTGGTGAAGCACCCGCGCAACGCGTGAAGCTGGGCACAGGGGTTGCCGTCGCCGCGGACGAGGTCTTGCATGGGCAGCGGCACAACCTTGATTTCATCGGCGCCGCCGTGCCCCCCAGCTGGAGCCGGAGGTCTATAGCAACTCCGGCAACGACTGCGACTCTGACGGAAAACCGGTTAGTCATCTGTATACCCATTTGTGCAGCAAACATATCATGTGTTTTCGCTGGCTACTCCCCCCTTTCTAATATTTTTGGAATACAAATCCTATGGTTATGTTCTCTCAGTCCGTGAAGTCAGAGTAAATAAGATCTGTTAGATGCACGTAGTGTATTGATTGTTTGAATGGTATCCATACAGGGATAGTGATTAATTGTTGGTCCGGTACAAATGATTTTTGCTAATAATCCAACTAGGGTTAGGGTGCGTGCTAATAATTTGTGGCCAGATCTTGAGAATTGATTTTGAATGTCCTACATATATGTTTGTGCCTTTTTTTCTTCCAGATCTTGAGAATTCATTTTGAATGTCCTACATGTATGTTTATGCCATTTTTTCTTTTGGATTGGTATGTACACAGATGAGGCTCCAGCCATTGTCGCCGCCAGATGTAGATCTTGGACCCGGCTGCGCGGCCAAAAGCGGCCACGCCCCCTGGACCTAAGGAACTAGTAGAATCTCCGGCGGACCACATCAGCGATCTCCTAGACGCCATCCTTGGGGAGATCATCTACCTTATCCCCACCAAGGATGGTTGTTGCACACAAGTCCTCGCATCTCGCTGGTGCACTTAGAGTGGCACGTCGAGCCTCTTAATCTCGACTATCGTCAGCTATCTGTCGATGATGATTCTGAACTCCCCAGAGCCATCATCGCCTCCCACCAGGGCTCTGTTCAATGCATCTGCATCCTGGCATGCTACCTGCTGGACATACCCTGCATGGTGGCTGCCTGGCTGACATCCGTCAATTCGAGAAACTCCAGCAGATTGAGTTCTACCATTACTACATCGATAGGTTACCACCAAGAGCTGTATTTGTGCCCTCACCACCGATGCCCATCTCATGGTTTTCCTCCTCTCTCCACACCGCCACATTGACTCGGTGCCATGTAGCAGACAATCAGATACAAATGCTTCAACTCCCACTGCTGAAAAAACTTGCGCTTGTGTTGGTCGATCTATCAGTTGTCTCACTGCACAACATCATCCACTCCAGCTGCCCTGCACTAGAGCGTTTGGTGCTTGTTTTTGGACTAGTAATCCATATCGCTTGTCTCAAAATAAAGCCACCTCACCTTGTAAGCATTGGAATTCATTTTGAAGGACAGGAGCTCATCATCGAAGATGCCCCTTCACTTCAAAGGTTGCTCCTTGATTGTTGTTATACATCTTCACAAATAAATGTGGTCTTTACGCCTAAACTGGAGACCTTGGTTGTATTTCCTCATCCGTTTGAAGGTTACAAGTTGGTGGTTGGCTCCACACTTATTCAGGTACTGTATGTTATCCATGTACACTTTAGTGGTCTGCATATTTCATTTGTGCGCATAAGTTAACTATCATCTTGGAGTACACTTTCGGTGCTAATATTATGTTCTATGTTGAATGAAGAGCTTGGCCATGGATGGTGTATCAGGGGTGCTGGATTTTGTCAAGACATTATATATTTATATAGGGTGTCTTGATCTGAACACCACTATTGGCTTGTTGCGATGCTTTCCATGTCTGGAGAATTTGTATATGAAGGTGATGATTTCACATACATTGAAAGCCCATATATAATGTACTAGAATTAACCGTTCAGTTGTCGCTCCTTCGACATGCTCTATTTTAGACATTAACCGTTTTCAATCTTCATGTCTATTTTGGTACTAGGACTTCGAGAAAAAGGTCTAACCATTCGATGGCAGAGGAAGCACAAGGATTTTCTCAGATCTCATGACATTCATTTGAAGACAATAACGGTGGAAGGATATGCATCCAACCATGTAAACACTAGCTTTGTCACATTATTCATGAGGAATGCGAGGGCACTATTGTTCGTGATTAAGTTTTTCAACAAGAAATTTCTCACGGAATTGTATGTTGAACAGCATAAAAAGAAGTTTTAGGTGGACCTAAGGGCTTCTGATCGTGCTCGGCTTATATTTACAACAACTTGTCGTCATCATGGACCAGTAGATATTTTGTACCGGGATCTTGATTTTTATGGATCAGACCGATCCATTTGATTGTGACTGCCAAAAACTTTGGTTGAGTTAGATGTTATTGCCCTGTTCAATCCGGGTTATGTGTAAACCTGATGAACAATTAATCCTCGTGCTTTTGTACCTTTTGTAAGCTGGAGTTAGACATTGTTACCCTTTTCAACTAGGGTTTGACCCATATTTTCTTTCATACTGTGCGTCTGTGTTCATATAGGTACTACCCCTGTCATGGTTTATTGCCCCCTTCGTATTTTGTAGTACCAAAATTTGACCTTAGATTTAACTAAGAATATATTAATGTGTGTCATCAAAAATAATATTGTTGGATGACTATTCCCGGCTATGTTAATCTGCTATATGCAATAAATATGCATGTGCTTGCTCGCTGTTTAGGTGGCCGCGACGCGCTCTACTCGCGTGCCTCTGCGCGCTCTGCTTGCGCGCCTCCACGCGCTCTACTCATCATTTAGGCACCCTCAGGTCGCGTCCCTCTGCGTGCTCTGCTTGCCGTTTAGGAACCAAGGCTCACTCAGGTCACGTCCCTCCGTGCGCGCTCTGCTAGCGGTTGGGGCCGACGCATGATCATGTTGGGGAAGCTTTAGTTATTGGATCTTAGATTATGTTAATTAATTATACCTCCAGAGCCAGAATCATATGGCTATGGCGGTATAATTAATTAACCTAAACTATGATCTCCGGCGCCCGTTCCCGTCGCGCAACTCCATCCTGTCATCGGTCGTTGGGGGTATGCCGGTATGTGTGGGTAACTAGCTAGCAAGTGGATCAGTAGCGAGTCACCGCCGGCGTCCATTACTGTGGTTATTTATAGCTAGTAGCTGGCTAGGGGATTGGGGATTTACAATTCACCCCTGTGGAGCGCGGGAAGCCTTCGCTGGAGCGCAGGAAGCTTTCACTAGAGCGCGGGAAGACTAAGTGGAGCACACAACCCGACAACCATATGCGGTGTCACGTGTTACCACACACGTGTTAATATAAGGAATTGTATGTGTAACTTACTAATCATCGCACACGCATCATGCGCGTTGCTCCTAACCATCGTAAGCAACTTGTATGCATTTTTCAAAGTTTTTAGTACACACATAATCGCACACGAATTAACTCAAATAACCGTCTATGTTATATTTTCTTATCGCAAATAGTTCATTCGAGTGGGCTGTTTGCCGCATATCACACACATCTTGTTTGCATGAATCGTTTGTGTTCACTTGGCTCATCGCAAATAGTTCATCTATGTGAACTATATGCCGCATATCACACACATCTTGTTTAGTTGAATCATTTATGTTTTGTTCCCTAATCGAAAATAGTTCGTCCCAGTGAACCGTATGCCATATATCACACACACCTTAATCTCGCTGACCGTTTCTGTTGTGTTCCCTAATACCCATCAGAGCGAACTGTATGTTGTACATCACACACACATTTATATGGTTGCCCGTTTGTGTTGTTTTGTATCATTGCAAATAGTTCGTATGGATCAACCCTATGCCCCGCATCGCACACGTAACTAAAATTTGAACCGTGTTGGATGTCTCCACCATCGCAAACGTTTTGCATATTTTTTGACAGTTTTTTACATCCCTGTTTCCGATTAATGTATCACACACAGTTTCGTCAAAGCATCTCTGATTGTAGTGTCGCATTAGTAGCATCCTGCAGTAGTGATAGGGGACTCTCTATCATGAAGATCATGGTGCTACTTTGAAACACAAGTGTGGTAAAAGGATAGTAGCATTGCCCCTTCTCTCTTTTATCTCATTTTTTGTGGGCTTCTTTTGGACTTTTTTTATTTGGGCTTCTTTGGCCTCTTTTATATTTTGTAAAGTCTGGAGACTCATCCCAACTTGTGAGGAATCATAGCTTCCATCATCCTTTCCTCACATGGGACAATGCTCTAATAATGATGATCATCACACTTTTATTTACTTACAAATCAAGACTTACAACTCAATTCTTGAACAAAATATGACTCTATAGGAATGCCTCATGCATATGAGAACAATATGACAATGATGGTGCATGTCATAATAAACGGGACGGTGGAAGTTGCATGGCAACATATCTCCGAATGGCTATGGAAATGCCATAATAGGTAGGTATGGTGGCTATTTTGAGGAAGGTATATGGTGGATTTAATGCACTGACGAGAATTGCGCAGTACTAGAGAGGCTAGCAATGGTGGAAGGGTGAGAGTGCGTATAATCCATGGACTCAACATTAGTCATAAATAAATCACATACTTATTGCAAAAATTTATTAGCTATCAAAAAAAGTACTACACGCATGCTCCTAGGGGAAGGGTTGGTAGGAGTTAACCATCGCGCGATCTTGACCTCCATACAAAGGAAGACAATAAATAAATAAATCATGCTCCAACTTCATCACATAACAGTTCACCATACATGCATGCTACAGGAATCACAAACTTCAACACAAGTATTTCTACCAATCTACAATTACTCACTAGCATGACTCTAATATCACCATCTTTATATCTCAAAACAAATGTAAGGAATCAAACTTCTCATAGTATTCAATGCTCTTTATATGAAAGTTTTATTATATCCCTCTTGGATGCCCATCATATTATTCATAACCTAAGCAAATTACCATGTTGTTAGATGCTCCCAAAATAATATAAGTGAAGCATGAGAGTTCAACAATTTTTATAAAATAAAGCCACCGTCGTGCTCTAAAAAGATATAAGTGAAGCACTAGAGCAAATAGCCTACCTCAAAAGATATAAGTGAAGCACATAGAGTATTCTAATAAACCACGATTCATGCGTGTCCCTCTCAAAAGGTGTGTATAGCAATGATGAGTGTGACAAACTAAAAAGCAAAGACTCATATCATACAAGACGCTCCAAGCAAAACACATATCATGTGGTGAATAAAAATATAGCCTCAAGTAAATTTACCGATGGATTGAAGACAAAAGAGGGGATGCCATCCGGGGCATCCCCAAGCTTAGATGCTTGGTTGTCCTTGAATATTACCTTGGGGTACCTTGGGCATCCCCAAGTTTAGGCTCTTTCCACTCCTTATTCCATAGTCCATCAAATCTCTACCCAAAACTTGAAAACTTCACAACACAAAACTTAACAGAAAACTCATGAGATCCGTTAGTATAAGAAAATAAATCAACACTTTTTGGTACTGTTGTAAACTCATTATTTATTTATATTGGTGTAATATCTATTGTATTCCAACTTCTCCATGGTTCATACCCCCGATGCTACCCATAGATTCATCAAAATAAGCAAACAACACATAGAAAACAGAATCTGTCTAAAACAGAACATTTTGTAGTAATCAGGGAACTTAGTATACTTCTTTAACTACAAAGTTCTGAAAAATTAGGAAATCCTGGGTAATTTGTATATCAATCTTGTGTGAAAACATCAGATCAAAATCACTTTTCTGTGATTTTTGAAAATTGTATTACTGGGCGCAAAAGTTTCTGTTTTTTAGCAAAATCAAATCAACAATATTCAAAATCATCCCAAAGGTCTTACTTGGCACAAACACTAAATTAAAACATGAAAAGACATCTAACCAGAGGCTAGATGATAAATTTATTGCAAAACAGCAAGGAAAAATATTGGGTTGTCTCCCAACAAGTGCTTTTCTTTATATCCTTTTAGCTAGGCATTGATAATTTAAATGATGCTCACATAAAGAGAAGAATTGGAGCACAAAGAGAGCATCATAATGCACGTAACAAACATATCTAAGTCTAACATACTTCCTATGCATAGGCGCTTTATAAGCAAACAAATTATCAAGGCAAGCAAAAACTAGCATATCCAAGGAATAAGAAAGAGACGATAACAATTTCAACATGAAGAGAGGTAATTTACTAACACAAAAATTTCTATAACCATATTTTCCTCTCTCATAATAATTACATGTAGTATCATATTCAAATTCAACAATATAGATATCACATAAATTATTCTCTACATGATCCACATGCATGCAAAGTTGACGCTCTTCCAAAATAGTGGGATTAACATTAACTAAAGTCATGACCTCTCCAAACCCACTATTATCAAAAAATTCATAAGGCTGAACACTCTCCAAATATGTGAGATTATTTTTACCTATAGTTGACACTCTTCCAAACCACTTTCATATTCATCATGAGGCTTAAATAAATTTTCAAGATCATATGAAACATCATCACCCCAATCATGATCATTGCAATAAGTAGTGGACATAGCAAAACTAGCATCCCCAAGCTTAGGGTTTTGAATATTTTTTAGCTTATTGACATTAATAGAATTTATAATAACATCATTGTAATTCTGCTTTTCTTTCAAGGTGCTATCAAGTGTGGATGCAATAATAATAATTTCATGTTTAACATAAGGAATTATAGCAAGTTCATCTTCATAAGCATAATTAGTATTGGCATCATGACCATAAGAATAGCAAGCATCATGTTCATCAAGGGATATTTCAATCATATCAACGGAATCATAATCATCTATAGATTCATGCATATCATTATTTTCTTCCAAAGCAGCGGACATTTTCTCAATAAATTCTTTAACATAGGCATTAGAAGCATAGTCTACATAGCAATATTTAAGTATGTCAAAATTAGAGTAATATCATACTTTTCAATCAAAGAAGCAACTTCATAAGCACCCTTAAAAGCAACAAATTCTTCAATTTTTTTGATATCATAGCAACTATAAACACCTTTGGCGTAACAAGATAAGAACTCATTATCATTAAACTCACATAGGTAGGGAAAGTGTTTTTAGGGTTCTCCGAGCAACAAGTAAAATCATAAATTTCACATAGATTCAATGCATGGCATAGCAAACAATTTATTTGATTCCATAAGAGTCCCGCTTTTTCAGACAAACGATGACGCACAAAATGAGCATGCTCATCTAACGCTTTTCCCTCAACTAAACTAGTTGGGGTTTCAGCACGAGCACATATGGATCAAAGATGATCCATGTAGAAAACTTTATGTGGATCCATATCTATAGATTTTTAGCAAGCAAAGATGCAAGCAAATAGAAGGCACATGGAAACACAAGAAAAGATAGCAAATGAGAAAAAAAAGGCATACGGAAGAAGGCAAATAATTTTGTGTTTTTCTGAAAATGTTTAGAAGTGGGGGAGAGGAAAACGAGAGGCAAATGGCAAATAATGTAATGCAAGGGATGAGAGTTTATGATAGGTACTTTGTAGGCTTGATGTAGAAATTCTTCCTGCTACTTCTTGAGCTTGCGTTGGTTTTTCCCTTGAACAGGAAAGGGGGATGCAGCAAACTAGAGATAAGTATTTCCCTCGGTTTGAGAACCAAGGTATCAAACCAGTAGGAGGTACACGCAAGTCTCCAATCTATGCACGTGCACAAACAATGAAACACTTGCACCCAACGCGATAAAGGGGTTGTCAATCCCTTCACGGTCACTTGCAAGGATGAGATCTGATAGAGATAGATATAAAAGATTACTAAAACGTAGAACAAAATAAAAGTAAATAAAACTCAGTGAGGTATTTATGGGTTTTTTGGTTTATAGATCTGAAAATATATGATGGAAAATAGACCCGGGGGCCATAGGTTTCACTAGAGGCTTCTCTCTTGAAACAAAACATACGATGGGTGAAAAAATTACTCTCGAGCAATTGATAGAAAAGCGCAAAGTTATGAAGATATCCAAGGCAAAATATAGGCTTTACGTCAATGTCAAGTAGACCGACTCCTGCCTGCATCTACTATTATTACTCCACACATCGACCGACTCCTGCCTGCATCTAGAGTATTAAGTTCAAGAGAACAGAGTAACACTTTAAGTAAGATGACATGATGTAGAGGGATAAACTCAAGCAATATGATGAAAACTCCATCTTTTTACCCTTAATGGCAACAATACAATATGTGCCTCGCTACCCTACTTTGTCACTCAGTGAGGACACCGGATGATTGGACCCAAAACTAAGCACCTCTCCCATTGCAAGAAGAACCAATCTAGTTGGCCAAACCAAACCGATAATCTGAAGAGAAATACAAAGATATCAAATCATGCATATAAGAATTCAGAGAAGACTCAAATAATATTCATAGACAATTTGATCATAAATCCACAATTCAATAGATCTCGACAAACACGCTGCAAAAGAATATTACATCAGATAGATCTCCAAGAACATCAAGGAGAACATTGTATTGAAGATCAAAGAGAGAGAGAAGAAGCCATCTAGCTACTAGCTATGGACCCGTAGGTGTGTGGTAAACTACTCATGCTTCATCGGAAGGGTAATAGAGTTGATGTAGAAGCCCTCCATAATCGAACCCCCGTCCGACAGGGTGCCGGAAAAGGCCCCAAGACGGGATCTCATGTGTACAAAAGGTTACAGCGACGGAAAAGTATTTTGGTGGACGCTTCTGGTCGTTGGGAATATTTGGGAATTTATAGGCCCAAGATTAGGGTTGGAGGAGCTCCGAGGGGCCCACAAGCCCTCAAGGCGCCCCCCTAGGTTTCACCTCCGAGGCTTGTCGCCGCCTCGGGACTCCTTTGACTTCATCTCCAAGTCCTACAGGTGTCTCCTGGTCCAAGAAAAATCATCGCAAAAGCTTGTTTTGTTTGGACTCCGTTTGATATTCCTTTTGTGCAAAACACAAAAACAAAGGAAAAAACAAAAACTAGCACTGGGCTCTAGGTCAATAGGTTACTCCCAAAAATAATATTAAATAGCATATTAATGCATATAAAACATCCAAACAGATAATATATAGCATGGAACAATAAAAAATTATAGATACGTTGGAGACGTATCATAACTTGGCAGGAGCCTTCTTGACGCTGTTCCTTGTACCCGTTGAGGATTTCTTCACAGTTGTAGTACTAGTCGCTGGAGAAGCGATTCTCTTCTGCTTATCCACCCGTGGCTGAGGCAGCGGAGTTTGCTGAGGCAGTGGAGTCTGCTGAGGCGGTGGAGATGACCGAGTCTGCTGACGCGGTGGAGACGGCTGAGGCGATGGAGTCTGCCGACGCGGCGGAGACATCGGAGGCGGCGGAGTCTACTGACGCAACGGAGACGGCTGTGGCGGCAGAGATAGAGCTGGATTACTACTCTGAGGAGTCGATAGCCTTGGCGTCCAATGTGGAAGCATGATGTGTTCCTTATTCCATAGAATTGTACTTTTTCTGGCATCTCCCAGTTCAATCTCCCCTTCAGGTATAGGGAATTCAACCTCCGGCTGTTCAAATCCCTTGATAACTTCATCCACCCCAAGAACAGCATATCCGTCTAGAATCGGAGAGAAATGGTAAGTTCCATTACGTACATGAGGTAAGGCAAAGCTGACCGCCACCTTCATGGATATGTTCATGCATTTCACATGTAGCTCACAATTTTCCCTCTGCATGATATCATCCGTAGGGTAGGAAGGAGCCGTGATATCATCTATGGGTTGAACAAGCTTCATGGAAGCCACACTGCTTTTCCGCTGAGATGGTGGGCCGACAATATCGAATGCAGGATCTTCATGCCGCTGAGATGGGTTGGTAGATTACTGGCTGGTAAGTGCCTCTATTTGCTTCTGCTGCCACGTTAATTTTCGTCTATCTGCTGCAGTCAGTCTACATATTGTTTCTTTTTTCTCCCTCAACTTCTATAAGTGTCACTGTAGTCGGGAAAACGAATCTTCCACGGAACAGAGTCTCATGTGCCTCATGTTCGTCCATTGTGTTAAGCATTCCCGAGGGCGCATATTAGCTCGTCGTTCTCTCTATCGGGATTGAACTTCCCGTCCTACACGTCCTTCATTGCAACTTTAAGGGCTTTGAGGGGTGTGCAAGTTGATCTTTTGTAAAAATACACTTCCCTGTTTCTGGGTCCAACTTTCCCCCATGCCCGTAGAACCATGTATTTGCCCGTTCGGCCCACACCAATGTCTATGGATCGATCCCTTTATCAATCAGGTCGTTCTCAGTTTTCTCCCACTTAGGCCTGACAACCTTGTAGTCACCCGACCCCATAACATGGTGATATTCCTCCTTTGCAGCATTGTTCTTATTTATTTTTGACCTTTTCTTAGCTTCATCCAATGTCTTGTACTTGACAAAAGCATCCAAGTGATCCTTTATCTTCTCATATGATCCGGTGAATGTTGGAGTCTTGTTTTCCAAGATATAGTCTTGGTGCAATCATTTCTTCCAGTTGCAGAATTGTGCATCCATCTTCTTAAGAGTCCACGCCTTGACCTTTCGCTCTATAACTTTGTTATTTGGACCCACATCTGGCGGTAGGGTTAAATTTTTCATGGCGTGTTCCAAAGCATTTCCTTGGATCTATCTCGACATAAGTAACTCCATCCGCCTTTGGCTTATTCCATTCTCGAATGGTGATCGGGATGTTGTCCCTAACAATAACTTTGCACTAACTTACAAATGCTTTTACGTTCTGCACGGGATCAATCGGTTTGCCATCTTCAGCAACTTCTTTGATCTTGAACCTTTCATTATCGCCCAACCATTCTTTGGGCCTCATTTCTTTATAGAAGATTGGCTCAATCTGGAGGGCTAAAAGAAGAAAGAAGCGTTAATATATTTATATACAAATCAATTAATGCATCTAGTTAGCAGAGGCTTAAATAATATACCTCGCCAAACTTTGTAATAATTAAGGTTCCAACACCGGAGCCTTCATCTTCTCCCTCCATTCCCTCACCAGAGTCGTCATCTTCTCCCTCCATTCCCTGACCGGAGTTGTTTAGAAACTGTGAGGTGATATCATCTCCGTCGCAGATTATTCCCCCCAAACATGTCTTCTTGTTCTTCGTCTCTACTGTGTTTCGTAGTTTCTACAAAGACGTGCAAGTTATTTCAATGCTATAAACAAGTTAATTAAAACAAAATCACATTTCCATGTCTATTTGCATCTCAATTAAAAATTCACATTATTAAAACAAATTCACATAATATCACTATGACATATCGAATAATCCAGTTGCAACAATAATATTATCATATAATATCACTAATACATCTCAAATAATCCAGTTAATGCAACAATAATATCACATAATATCACTAATACATCTGCCCCAATCAAACTGGATGTTGACTCGCGGTTCCTGAGCCGCGGGCAGTGAACACCCAAAGATCGTTGGGGAATCCTCCGACGATCGTAGCGGACTCGTCACCGGGGTTCGTCGGGGACTCCAACGGTGATCGTTGGGGACTCCTAACCGATGATCGCCAGGGACTCCTCTAGCGATTGTTGGGACTCCTCAGGCCATCGTCAGGGAGTCGTCATCGGCGATCGTCTGGGACTCATCACCGGCGATCATCGGGGACTCCTCCGGCCATCGTCGGGGACTCTTCTGGCGATCGTCGGGGACTCCTCTGGCGGTCGTCGGGGACTCCTCCAGCAATCGTCGGGGACTCCTCCAGCGAGCAACGTCTAACCGATCCTTCTCCCGGGCGGTGGCTGGCATTGGGATGTCGCATGGAAGTTTATATACGCGTGACCTTTAGTCCCGGTTCCAGCCAGGAAGGCCATCACATCTCATATAGCTTTTAACAACATCTAGCAACATACATTCATCTATTTTTGCACCATGTAGGCAAAAAACTAACAACATTAACAATATCATCATCATTTGTCATCGTCATCATCTAGAAAAAAAACTAGATACCATCATATACTCGTCATCACCATCGATCATAGTTGTTAAGAGCAATCACAACATTTTTTAACCAAATCATCTTCCCTTCACAGTAACATTGAGCATTCACAGTATCCAAAATAATTACATGATTGGTCCATTAATCCATCCATCTACTAACTACCTAGCACCATTTATCCATCCATCAAGGAAATCATGTACTAAGCATCTACATACATACATCCTATCCAAATTCCACTGTTCCTTGTACAGGAGAGAAAAGAAGATGAACAACCACTGGAGGAGTAGGAGAGGCTCACCATGCAATGGTGGAAGGAGACTTGCGGCTAGAGAGATGGGCTCGTTGGGGACGGCAGACGAAGGAGGTGGCCGCGGGATGGGCTCGTCTGGGCGGGGGGAGGAGTTGGGGCGGGATTAGGGGCGTATGACTCCTTCGGCCGGCGGGATGGCGCATGGGGGCATGCTCACCGGCTCCTATAGGGCAGTGGGGAGGACGCCGGTGGATGGAGGGAGGAGGAGAGGTACGGGCGACGGGGCCTGTTACCCGGTGAACGGCAAGCTGCAGCAGCGAGGTGAGGCCTGGGCGGTGGTTTGACATGTATGTCAGAGTGGTGGCTGGCACCGGGACACCAAGGCGTGGGAGTTATATATCCGTGACCTTTAGGCCCGGTTCCAGCCACAAGCCAGGACTAAAGGCCCACCTCCTCTGTGCGGGAGCTGAAACCTTTAGTCCGGGTTGGTGGTTTCAACCGGGACTAAAGGACCTTTAGTCCTGGTTCCAGCCACCAACTGAGACTGAAGGTCCACCTTTTCAGCAGCCCAAATCCGCACGGGAGAAGGAAACTTTAGTGACGGCTTGTTGTTGCAACCGTGACTACAGGACCTTTAGTCCCGGTGCGTGGCTGGAGTCGGGACTAAAGGTTTCTTCATATTTAGTGTTTGATAATAGATTTTGAAGTGATTCTTTTTGTGTAGAAAACTGTTAGAATATTTAGAGTTTTTTAGTGAATCTTTTTGCTTTAGGTCACAAAAATTATAAACTTTCTGTTAGTGCTAGTAGTTTTCAAATTTGAATAGTTTAAATTTGAATTCTTTGCAACTTTTTTGAATCACTAGTTTGTGAATAAGTCTATTTTTAAAATAGATTTTTGAGTGATTCTTTTTCCTACTATTTAATATTAGTGTGTTTTATCAGTATGTTCAATTTGGGAATTTTTAGGATATTTTAAATAGGTGTTTTAATCAGAAACAAATTTTGTTTAGCTCTTTTAGTTTTATACCTTTTTCCTTTGTTTTAATTATTTTAGTTTCTGTTTTCTTGTTATTCTTTTGCCAAATTATATCATGTTTCTGTTAGTCCACATGAGGTGTTCTATTTTCATTTTGAAGAAGTTATTTGACATTGAAAAATGCATAACAATTTGAAAACTAAACTGAATGAGTTTATTCAAATTTCTGTGGATTCATCTTGAAGATTTCTATCAACTAGTATCATTTTGACAGGAAGTTGCATAATTAATTTTGCACTTATTTATTAATTACTGTAATTGAAGACATTATTTTAAAATTTAAAAAATTCATATCTTCAGTTCTAAGCCAAATGGAGCAAATAAGATGTCAAATTCTTTGTCTTAACATAACCTACACATTCATATTTTGTTTGGACATAATTGCATCGATTAACTCCTCAAAAATCATGTTTCAAATGCCAAAATGCCCTAGCTCTTACAAAGATTCCAGCGTCAGAAGGGGGTAGCAAAGTGAAACTTTTTGCTTGCTTGTCTTAGGGTAACCCCTAGGAACACCCAAAACACATGTATACCCTAACTCTTACAAAGATTCCCTCCTGTTTATCCGAAGTGGGACTTTCCAACTATAAGTCCGGAAACTCACTAGAGAGAAAGTGATGACGGTGAAGCCGTCACATCGCAGAGTGGGATCTTGGGGTATAAGACTTTTTCGCATGTGTCCCTTGCTTATGATTGCGCCATAACCATGAAGAATCTTCATCATTTAACAGGATTCTTGGGACAGTCTTCACTGTGAAGCGAGGAATTTCATCAAGCATATTATAATCTTCTGACATGTTTGTCTTCTCCTTCACTCCCATGATGTTTCTTTTCCCTGAAAGAATTATGTGGCACTTTGGCTCATCATATGATGTATTCGCTTCCTTATCTTTTCTTTTTCTCGGATTGGTAGACATGTCCTTCACATAGAAAACCTGAGCCACATCATTTGCTAGGACGAATGGTTCGTCTGTGTACCCAAAATTGTTGAGATCCACTGTTGTCATTCCGTACTACGGGCCTACCTTTACCCTGCCTCTTGTCAGATTGGCCCATTTGCACTGAAACAAAGGGAACTTAAAAGAAGGTCCATAGTCAAGTTCCCATACCTCCTCTATGTAACCATAATATTCGTCCTTTTTCCTGTTGGTGTTTGTTGCATCAAAGCGGACACCACTGTTTTGGTTGGTGCTCTTTTTATCTTGGGCGACCGTGTAAAACATATTCCCATCTATCTCGTACCCTTGAAAAGTTAATACAGTCGAAGATGGTGTCCCATCCAACAAGTACAGCTGAGGGAGTCCTGGATTAGGGGGTGTCCGGATGGTCGGACTATGACCTTTGGCCGGACTCCCGGACTATGAAGATACAAGATTGAAGACTTCGTCTCGTGTTCGGATAGGACTTTCCTTGGCGTGGAAGGCAAGCTTGGCGATACGATATGTAGATCTCCTCCCATTGTAACCAACTCTGTGTAACCCTAGCCCTCTCCGGTGTCTATATAAACCGGAGGGTTTTAGTCCGTAGGACGAACAACAATCATACCATAGGCTAGCTTCTAGGGTTTAGCCTCTCTGATCTCGTGGTAGATCTACTCTTGTACTACCCATATCATCAATATTAATCAAGCAGGAGTAGGGTTTTACCTCCATCGAGAGGGCCCGAACCTGGGTAAAAACATCGTGTCCCTTGTCTCGTGTTACCATCCGCCTAGACGCACAGTTCGGGACCCCCTACCCGAGATCCGCCGTTTTTGACACCGACATTGGTGCTTTCATTGAGAGTTCCTCTGTGTCGTGGCCTTTAGGCCCGATGGCTTCTTCGATCATCAACCACGACGCGGTCCAGGGTGAGACTTTTCTCAACGGACAGATCTTCGTATTCGGCGGCTTTGCACTGCGGGCCAATTCACTTGGCCATCTGGAGCAGATCGAAAGCTATGCCCCTGGCCATCAAGTCAGATTTGGAAGTTTAAACTACATGACTGACATCCGCGGAGACTTGATCCTCGACGGATTCGAGCCACAGCCGAGCGCGCCACACTGTTACGATGGGCATGATCTAGCTCTGCTGCTGGACAGTGCCTAGAGCGCCGCTCAGGTGTCTGCTCCGACCCTTAGCTCAGAGCCGACTGTGCCGGTCGAGGATGGGTGGCTAGACGCCGCCTCAGGGGCTGCAATCTCTACGGCGATTGAGCCAAACACCAATCTTGTCCTTCGCGGAGCTCGTGACTCCCAGGTGCCGGACTCCTTTCCGGACTCCGAATATTCCACACCCCTCCCGATCGAACCCAATTGGGCTCCGATCGTGGAGTTCACTGCCGCGGACATCTTTCAACACTCGCCCTTTGGCGACATCCTGAAGTCACTAAAGTCTCTCTCTCTTTATTAGGAGAGCCCTGGCCGGACTATGGTCAACAAGGTTGGGATGCAGATGATGAAGAAATTCGAAACCCACCCACCACCCACTTCGTAGCCACTGTCGACGATCTAACCGACATGCTCGACTTCGACTCCGAAGACATCGACGGTATGGACGCCGATGAAGAAGACGAACAAGAACCAGCGCCTATAGGGCACTGGAAAACCACCTCATCCCATGATGTATACATGGTGGACACACCTATAAGAAACAACGATAGGATCAAAAGGGTGCAACCTAGGATTGTTCCCTCGAAAAGCAATCAAAGCGGCGGCGGAAGCGCCGCGCCAAACCCCACCTCGACAGAGACCCAACCATAGAGCAGGACGAACCGGCAGACGACGAACATGCCATCGAGCAACCATCAGAACATGGCAACTTGGATAGACAAACCGAACAACCCGTCCCCGGCGAAGATAATAGTCCGGACTTCCTCACGCTGGACAAGTTGCTGGAGAAGAAGAACCTCCACCAAAGGCTCGTCGCCACTGCACGTAGCCTGAAAAAGAAGAAGCGGAAGCTCAAAACAGCGGAAGATGCACCCAGAATCAGATGGGGCAAAGTACTCAACACCGCACACAAGTACGACGACAGTCACCACACAAAGAGCTATCCGAAGCGAAAATTACTACTAGAATTTGATGAGGAGGCCTTAGAGCCCCCACGGTCAAAAAACAAGGAAGCCACCAGGTCGGATAGACGACCCCATGACCGACATCGAGCGGCAAAGGGCGCCACATTCAATCCGGCATGCGATCCACACAAGGATTCGCATCAAAAAGACGGCCCAACTAGATCTATCTATGGGCCAACAAAGCAAGATCTAGTAAGCAATGCAATGCAACAAATATTTGAACATCGCGGCACACCCAAATACAGGGGCGCCGCACATCCCCTATGTTTCACCGATGAGGTGCTGGACCATGAATTTCCAGCGGGATTCAAGCTCGTAAGCATAGAGGCATATGATGGAACAACAGACCCTAGAGTCTGGATTGAGGATTATATCCTCCACATACACATGGCTAGAGGAGATGACCTCCACGCCATAAAATACTTACCCCTCAAGCTCAAAGGGCCAGCCCGGCATTGGCTTAAAATCCTTCCCGAAAACACCATAGGAAGTTGGGAGGAGCTCGAGGATGCTTTTCGGGCAAATTTTCAAGGGACCTATGTTCGACCTCCGGATGTAGACGACCTAAGCCATATAACTCAACAACCTAGAGAGTCAGACCGGAAACTCTGGAATAGATTTCTTACTAAAAAGAATCAGATAGTCGACTGTCCGGACGCCGAAGCCCTAGTAGCTTTCAAGCATAGTGTTCGAGACGAATGGCTCGCCAGACACCTTGGCCAAGAAAAGCCAAGAATAATGGCCGCATTGACAAGCCTCATGACCCGCTTTCGCGCAGGAGAGGATAGCTGGTTGGCAAGAAGCAGCACCAGCGACCCAAGTACATCCGAAGTCAGAGATGGAAACGGGAAACCGCACAGTAACAAGGAACGGCACCGAATCAAGGATAACAGCCCGAAGAGCACGACAGTCAATACCGGATTCAAAAGCTCTCGGCAGAATCAGAAAAAGCCGCCCCCAAAGCTAATTGGGACGAGCTATCTAACCTCAACAAAATCTTGGACAAAATATGCCAAATCCACAGTACTCCCAGGAGGCCTGCAAACCACACCCACAGAGATTGTTGGGTCTTCAAGCAATCTAGAAAACTCAACGCCGAACACAAGGGGCTCGACATACCAAGCGAGGATGACGATGAACCCCACAAGCAGAGCACCGGAGAACAAAAGAAGTTCCCACAAGAAGTCAAAACAGTAAATTCACTTCATGTGACAAAAGGGAAAAATAGAGTGGCGCCTATGGAGATACGCGCCATATGGCCTGTCCCAGAGGAGTCCCGCCACTAGTTGTTACAACCAATCACCTTCGATCATCAGGATTACTCTAGAGCTATCCGGAACGCAGGCTGGACTGCCTTGGTCTTAGATCCGATAATTGATGGACTCCACTTTACACAAGTCCTAATGGACGGCGGGAGTGACCTAAACCTGCTATATCAGGACACAATCCGCAAAATGGGGATAAACCCAACAATAATTCGCCAGGGCAACACTTACTTTCAAGGGGTCATGCCAGGCCCAGATACCCATTGTATGGGTTCCCTCTCGTTAGAAGTTATGTTTGGCTCCCCCGACAACTTCCAAAGCGAAAAGCTAACCTTCCACATCGCCCCATTCATAAGTAGCTATCAAGCACTAATGGGACGCGAAGCTTTCGCCCGCTTTAACGCAATACCGCATTATGCATCCCTTACACTCAAAATGCCAGGTCCACGAGGCATCAGCTCATTAAAGGGAAATATCAACTGTTCCTTGAGCGTGGACGATGGTGCGACTGCCTTGAAAGCCGCACACTAATCCAGCTTTACTAGTTAGACCACCTAAACAGGTCGTTCACGACCCCGGACATGGCTCGATGAGTCCGGCGTAAACATACAAAGGCTTAATAGCCGCATACCCCCGTACAAGGGGCTCCGCGCGTTTACACCAGGAGACAATAAAGCTCAATTCTACCCATTTTTTGTATTATACTTTGTTTATTTTAACATAGATTTCTCGCACGATTTTTTTCCACTAAGTTCCTCTCTTTTGCAGACGAACACCATGCTACACCCGTCCATGATACGGCTCAACGGAGACACAGGCGCAGACGTGCAGTAGGGACCTGTTTCAAGGATTCTTTTCAGATTAAGACCCTGCGTAAACCTTTTTTACTTTCTCTCGTTGATAACATCCCCCGGTTTTTTGCTATAACCGAGGAGGAGGCTGGCGTCTTGGCATGTGGCCATGCCAGAATTTTGCGCGTACCTGGACACCAGGGGCTTCTTACCAAGGGCTTTTGTTCGGCCCGTTTCCATAAAGACCGAATACCTTAGGGAGTGTTCAGCGTCGTGAGTTTGACCTTATATGCATTAACTTCCAATCATGTCTTTGGTCAAATGTTAGGTTTGCCCGGCTCCTGTGTTTTGCTACCTTACGTTCCGCTCTATCGGCTAAGGCGGCACCAGGAGAACTACTGCGATTGTGCCCCGGTTTGGCCAGGTGAGCACCTCAATAGAGAAAGCCGAAAACTGACTGTCATGATATAGCGAGAGACTGGTCAACCACTCGATGACTTGCCGGAATCTTTAGGATTCCTCCGCATTAGCGAAGGGCCGTTTCCCGGTCAGGCACACACGCGCCCCGCATTCGGGCGAGCGCGGTGCCCCCAGGGGCTATTTAGTAGCCCCACTGTCAAACTCCTATGGCTAAGTGAAAGTGATAAAGCAATATAGTCCGGTTGCCTAGTTTGCTGCGCTATCACGTCCTTTATAGGACCAAGACGTTGGATCAAGTGTGAACATGCGCCTTCTGTGAACACCCCCGCATTATATGCATGGGGGCTGAAGCCAACGACTGCCATCTTTCAGGTTATATACACATATACATTAACGGCCGCACATGAGGTATTCTAATTCTTGAAAGCACAAGTATAAAAAGCTTTTATATTCCATCAAAATATTGTTTTACAATAGCACATGTTATTCGAACACAACATCCTTCGAGCACTGCGTCTCTATTAAACGAGCGCCCTACAGAACTTCCTCAAAGTAGTGCTGGGCAGGTATTCGGCTTTCATCCGAATCCTGGGATGCAACAACACTGGCCTTCATCTCCGCCCAGTATGTCTTGACACGGGCAAGAGCCATCTGTGCACCCTCTATGCACGCTGACCTCTTCATTGCATCAATATGCGACACCGTACCAAGGAACTGCTGCACCAAGCTAAAATAACTCTTCGGCTCTGGCCCTTTCGGCCACAGATGAGTCACGGCATGCTTCATGGTGAGTCCGGATAACCTGTTCAGCTCCGCCCATGCAGCCAACCGATTGGATACCGAAAGTGGGCACTCTGGATTGTGGAACTGCGACCAAAAAAGTTCTTCCAATTCATGGTCATCTAGACCCCGGAAGTGTTCGGTCGCGTCCACGGCACTAGCCGCCAAATCCACATAAGTGTTCGCCGCACTCCACTTCCGGTCTAACGGAGCATACTTAGGATCCCCGAACTTCATCCGCAGCATATAGGGCTTTCCAGCCGCGATATCTCCGGCCTGACGTAGCTCCTCTTTCATAGCTCTCATTGCAGAGCGAGTGTCCTTGGCCTCGGCAGTGACCTTTTCTAGGTCCTTCTGTGCCACCCTATCTTCTTTTTCAAGAAGCTTACAACGGTCGGCAGCACCCTTCAATTTTACAGCCATCTCAGCCATTTCTTTCTTGCTTTGGCAGTGAGCAGCCTGTTCGGCTTTTAGCTCTTCAGCCGCCTTCACGGCAGCCGCATCACTTTTCCTCGCTTGCTCCTTGGCTCGGGCAAGTTCCGCCCAAAGGTTTTCCACGGCAGCGGCACCATCTCCATTTAGCACACATGTCATAAGGTACGAGCATCAAGCTCCTCTTACCAGATGTCTTCGGATACATTACATACCTTGTGCCTCGTCCAGCCGCTCATTTACAAGCGCGATGTCGGCATCTGCCATGTCAAGTTGCCGCTTTAGCTCGGCAAATTCATCAGTCCGGCTAGCCACCGAACACCTCGCCACCTACATAGGAAAGGCGACATATTATACCTGGGATTATGATTCTTTGTGCGCCGTCATTTTTAACAACACACAGAGTCTCAGAGGTTACTATCTATACAGGGCGCATTTTATATATGCGGCTCTATCAAAAGGTACATCTTTTCGCGTACCTCAAAACCTGTCAGTAAACTCCTCGCGGCCTCGTACAATCCGCTTTCCGCGGATGAAATCCTTCTAATCACCGTGTTCATCAACACATGGTGTTCTTCTGAGATAGGCGCTCGCCCGAGCAGATCCTTCAGCTCCTTCGACCGTGCACCAGACGGTGCCGGACTCATCCGAAGACCTTTTTCCAAGGACGGATTCGGAGAAACCCTCCGAGACGACACCTCGGGGTCGCCCACCTTGCAAGACGGTACAGCTGGGGGAGGCGTTCCGCTCCCCATCATCTCCGGATGAAGATCCCCTGAAGATGAGCTCTGTTGTGAAGGGTTGAGATCCGAACTACAAGGTAAAATTTCGGTTATCTTCCTCAGAAATAAAACAGGGATGTCTCTCACTTTAAAACCCCTCTCTTTACTTACGGCTCGGTGAAGAGCTGATCCCCTTGGGGGCGTAATGCGGCCAGGGCACCCTCCGGCGCCGGACCCTCTGACGAAGATTTCTTCCCCCGCTTTGAGGCCATCGCCTCCGGGTCTTCAGAGGACGGTCCTCATCTTTCCCTGGATAGAGGAATTCTCGATTCCTCCTTTCCTGGCAGCCTCCTTCGCGGAGGCGGTAGCTTCTTTGTTCCCCTCTTCGCCTTCTTCCAAAGGCGCAATCTCCAGCATCCTGGTCAACACGGGATCCGGCGTGGTCTCAAGGAGGGGGGTCAGACACCTGATAAGCTTTGCTTTCGCTATCCACTCCTGTTTAAAGGATAGCTCTTTTGAGGGCAGTTTTATGATAAATGTACAGATAGCGTTTCCGGGTACAGGGCTACTTACTTGAGTGTCCGGGCGATTGCAGCTCAGACCTGCGTCCTTGGACAAGTCCGGACACATTGCTTGTGATCCGAAGAACAATTTGTACATCTCCGCGGGTGTCGTGCCCATAAAATGTTGGACGGCTCGCGGTCCTTCCGGATTAAATTCCCACAGGCAGAGGGGGCGACGTTTGTAGGGCAGTATGCGGCGAATCAGCATAACCTGCGCCACTACGGCCAAATTGGTATCTCTTTCTATGAGATCTCGAATGCGGCCCTGCAGCAAGGGCACGTCCTTGGACGGCCCCCAGTTAAGCCCTTTATTGACCCATGACACTAGCCGTGGTGGGGGACCCGAGCGAAAAGCAGGTGGAGCCACCCACGTGGTGCCCCTGGGAGCTGTGATGTAAAACCACTCTCGTTGCCATAAGCCGAACTCCTCTTGAAAAGAGCCCTCGGGCCATGGAGCATCGACAATCTTGCTTATACTAGCATCTCCGCACTCAGCGTGCTACCCCTCGATCATCTTCGGTTCTACCTTAAAGGTTTTAAGCCACAGTCCGAAGTGAGGAGTAATATGGAGGAAGGCCTCACACACGACAATGAACGATGAGATTTGGAGGATGGACTCCGGAGCTAAGTCGTGAAATTCCAGCCCATAATAAAACATGAGCCCCCTCACGAAGGGATCAATCGGGAAGCCTAGCCCCCGAAGGAAGTGAGATGTGAACACCACATTCTCATCGGGCTGGGGAGTGGGAATAGCCTGCCCTTGAGCAGGCAGCCTATGCGAGATTTCGCCGGTCAGATACTTGGCATCTCTTAGCTTTCGCACGTCTTCTTCCGTAACAGAGGAAGGCATCCACCGGCCTTGGAGGTCGGATCCGGACTTCATCGAAGGTCCGAATCGCCTGAACATGGAGCTTTGGGTGTTGGAACTCGAGGCGAGAGGCGGATTTGATTGGATTGCAAGAAAGGAGTCGAGCCTTGGTCTCTTTATAAAGAGGGTGAATACCAAGAGCCCTCCCCGTGACCGTTTGGGACTCACTTTCAATTAAGAAGTCATACCAATGGCACGGTTGGGTTACCCACGCCCGTATTGATGAGAATCCCGGAATAAGGGGACACGATCTCTGCTTTGACAAGACATGCCAAGGAAACCGCCTCGCTAAACACGCTGAGGTGGGACAGTAAAACGATTTGAATACAGGCTTGGCTGTGGCATGATGTTACGCTACGGAATATGTCAGCATATTAGATTTGTGCGAATATTATTCTCTCTACGGTGGTATGTGGAAACTATTTTGCAGAGCCGGACACTATCCTTGTGTTCAACATCTTCTATGAAGTATTCGGAGGAGGAACCCGCCTTGCAATGCCGAAGACAATTTGCACACCGGACTCGTCGTCATTGAAGCCTGGTTCAGGGGCTACTAAGGGAGTCCTGGATTAGGGGGTGTAAGTGCATCTAGTGCCCCTTAGTGATTTTGGTGTATTGAAGACTTATAGGTTAAGGGACTAATGTGTTTGTGAGTCTACACAGGTCTATAAGTCTACGAGGAGTTTGATATTTACAGGGAAAGTCGACCCCTAAAAATGAATATCTTCGACTGAAGATTTTGGTATTTCTGAAGACTTTCATGAAGACTTTGAAAGTGAAGAAATTGGTGTAACCGTGAAGACTTGATATTCATGCGAGGAATATGAAGCTTGAAGACTTTCGTTTTCATAGTTTTGTTTTTCTCTTTCTTGAGTCATAGGAAACATCATACTATTAAAGGGGGTCGAGGAAATACTAAGGAAAAATTTCCAAGTGATGCTCAACTAAAAATCCTACACCTACCAAACCCTTCGAGTGAAGCCTTTGGAAATCTCATACAGTTCACTCAATTTCTTCAGTAACAGAGACGAAGTTCTTCTGGTCGCTGAGGAATTTGTTCTGACTGAGGAGTTAGGAATTCGCCAATGAAGATTGCCTACACAGTGAGGAACATGATAGCCCTGGAGAATTTGATAGTCAAATTTCCGACCGTTGCTGTGCTGCGCGCCAGCTGTCCCAAAATATCTTATCCACCTAACGGTCATATCAGACAAGGGCATTTATGTCTTATCATGTCGGGCTGCTCCCTAGGCTATAAATAGCCCCCCCTACAACCACTAGCTGGTTGCCTGCTTCGAGAGAAACTGACACTTGTCATTTGAGAGCAATCCATCCTCTGAGGACTTTGAGCGAAAATCATCGAGTGAGGAAAAACCCCAAACCCAAACACCTACAAACCCAAAGTGATTGAGCATCTCTAAAGAGATTGATCCTGCGTGGATCCGATGCTTGTTACCTTTGAAGACTGTGCTTCTTCCAAACGGTTAGGCGTCATGGTCTAGAGCATCCAAGAGGAATTGTGGATTGCCGAGTGACCGAGTCTGTGAAGGTTTGGAAGTCGCCTGAAGACTTACCACGAGTGATTGGACGAGGTCTGTGTGACCTTAGTTCAAGGAGAATACGGTGAGGACTTGGTGTCCTGAGCTGCGTGCTCAGTGACTGGGTGTCCGGGACTGTGTGTCCTCGAGTTTAAATACTCATCCGCTCCAACCAGATGTACAACTGAGACAGCAGTTGGAACTGGTCTACCAAATCATTGTCTTCACCAACCTTACTGGTTCTAATTCCTCAACTCTTTCATTTCCTCATTACTGTGTTGAGTGATTGTTCATATCTATGTTTGAAGACTTTTACAGAAGACTTTCTCAATTTCCTCAGTTCAATTTCTTCAGTCTGTTTGTCTTCATCTTGTGTTATCCTGTGTTTACGCTTCCTGTACTCTGTGCTTGTCTTCATTTCATCATGATGACTATGTCTGTATCCTGTTATGCTTACTTCTAAGTACTTATTCCGCTGCTAGTAGTTCTTCGCTAAGAAATTTCCTCACCGGCAAATTCCTCAGTGAAGAATTCATAAAAATCGCCTATTCACCCCCTCTAGTCGATATAATGCACTTTCAATTGGTATCAGAGCAAGGTACTCCCTTGTTCTGTGTGATTTTGGTTTAACCACTTGGAGTTTTAGTTATGTCGACCACATGTATGATCAAGGTCTCCGCTGGGTGTCCTACCTTCGATGGCACAGACTACCCCTACTGGAAGAATAAGATGCGAAGGCATCTTGATGCAATTGACAACGATCTCTGGTACGTTGTGGAAAATGGTGTTCCCTCAGTCACACCTTCTCTGAATGCTGCTGATGTGAAGAGATTCAAGCAACTCGATTCTCAAGCGAAGAATATCATATGTGGTCATCCGAGTAACGGGCAGTATGGTAGAGTGAGTGCTTTGCAAACTGCTAAGCTTATCTGGGATAGGCTCTCCAAAGTAAACGGAGGAGTCTCGACTCAACGTCACTCTCGTGTTGACGTTCTTCGCAATCTCTTCAACCGCTTCAAAAGACTCGACAATGAAAATGTTCAGCAAACCTTCGATCACCTCACTGACATCTCAAATGAGCTTCAAGCGCATGGCACCACTGACATCACCGACCATGAGGTGGTGAAGAAATTGCTGAGATCGCTAGATTCCTCATTTGATACTCTGGCACTGATGATTCAAGAGCGAGCTGATTACAAGTCACTAGATCCCGCTGATATCCTCGAGAGGCTAAATACTCATGAGTTCCAGCTTGCTGAAAAGAGAGATCTCTATGGTTCAAGCTATGGCAAAACACGTGCCCTAAAGGCCAAGGCTGTGTTTGAATCTGAATGTGAAGACTCTGGTAGTAGCCTTGGTGATCCTGAAGAATTGAGCCAGGAGCTAGCACTGCTCGTGAAGAAGTTCTGGAAGTTCTCAAGACATGGTCGCTTTGGAAAATCCTCAAGAAGCAGTGATTCCTCATCAAGTGACTATAAGAGAAGACTTTTCCACAAATGCAAGAAACCTGGTCACTATATTCAGGATTGTCCTCAATGGGAAAAGGAATTAAAGAAGAAGAAATACAAGGATTACCGTTCTGATGACGCTAAGAAGAAGAAGAAATCTTCAAAATCTTCATCATCAAAATCCTCAAAGTCTTCATCTCACAAGAAGAGCAGCTCCAAGAAGGCTCGGGCATTCATTGGCAAGGAAATGGACTCTGAAGCTGAATCTGAGGAACATGAGGAAGAGGAGGCATCTTAGGAGTCCGAGTCAAGGAAATGGACTCTGAAGCTGAATCTGAGGAACATGAGGAAGAGGAGGCATCTGAGGAGTCCGAGTCTGGTGTGGCGAGTCTGGCTCTCGCTACTGCTTCCATCAGCAAGTCTATCTTCGACCTTGAAGAAATTGACCGCACCAACAAGGCTGACAAAGACAATGATGACTACACTCCCACCTATTGCTTCATGGCAAAGGGTGCCAAGGTAACAAAATACCCCTCCTGTGAATCTAGTGAGGATGAATCTGATGAAAATCTTAAGCCCAGTTACTCTAAACTTGCTAAGATTGCTGTGAGACAACAAAAGGCTATTGAAAAACTTCAAATCATGCTAGACAAAAGTGATGATATATTGGGTGATGAAATGGACCGCACTAAAGACTTAACTGAAAATCTTCAGAAACTTCAGTCTAAGTTTAACAACCTTCAAAGTCATCATAAAACTCTCTTATCCGATCACGAGAAGCTTTCCTATGAATTTCTTCAAAGGAAGCAAGATCTTGAGAAGCTAAGAGTGAGTTATGAAGATCTTCAGAAGGAGCGCGATTCATTGCTTGCTCAACAAATCAGCGCTTCTCAGGAAGAATTTGTTCCTCTGTGCTTAAAGTGCATTGAACGTGAATCTGCTAATTCTTCACCTGAATGTTCAAATGCTTCAACTGTTACAAATTCTTCACCTGCCTCTGCTATCACTAATTTCTCATCTGAGGACATTGATAGTATCACTAACGATGCAGGGCTGAAGGAATTGTACACGACAGGCATGTACAAAAGCCTCAAAGGGCATCAGACTCTTTGTGATGTGCTCAAAAAGAAGATCCTCAACAGAAACCCTAGGAAGGAGGGTATTGCCTTTGAGAGGAAACTCAATGCTGATGGAACATATTGGAAGCCTCAGCAGTACCCCAAGACCTCATGGGTTGCTGCAAAGGGACCTCCAATTGATCCATCTAACTTATCTGGCTTCACATGTGAATCTCCTCATTCTTCTGATGAGTCATTTGACTCCAACTATAAACTGTTCAAAAATCAGAATGGTGAAGTATTTGCTAGATATGTTGGCACTAACTGCAGGAACGGTTCCCCTATGAAGAAAATCTGGGTTCCCAAAAGTTATGTTGAAAGTCTTCAGGTGAATGTCCTCATGACACCACCAGTGAAGAACAGGAACCCCAGATCCAACTCTTCATATGGACCTAATTCTTCACATGGATCAAATTCCTCAAGTGGATCAAAGTCCTCATATGAACATCATCGTGCTAACCCTTCTGTTTCGCAGGGTAGAGCTAAGGGCTATGAATATGCACATTATTCTTCAAATCATTATGTTCATAAGTCCTCGAAGAATTTCTCTGCTTATTCATATGCTTACCCTAACCCCTCTTATGTGAAACGAAATGGATTGGCCTCTGTGCCACCTTTCTCATATGGTGGTCGCAGAGTGATGAACTCTTTGCCACCCCTTCAGATGTGGGTGGTGAAGAAAAAGAACTAATCTCCTATGCAGGGTTAGGTCTCCAGACGTGCTTTAAACGTCTGAAGAATTTGCTGGAGGCCTGACAAAAATGCCTGAAAGGACGCAGGCAAATCATGATGAAATGAACTTTCATTTCACACGTCCTCATACTAAAATATCTGTTTTACTGCTTGATGAAATTAATCTGATGAACTTGATATCATATTCTTCACTGATGAAGTATATGAGATAGTAAGTTGCACTAATTCATCTACAGGATGATCAGCCCAAAGCCAACGAGTGGATTTAGGCCATGCAAGAATAATTACATCAATTCGAGCTCAACAATGTCTGGGAACTGGTCAAACGTCCAGATCCTCGCAAGCATAATATCATCGGCACAAAGTGGATCTACCGCAACAAGCAAGATGAAAATGGCCTTGTGGTGAGGAATAAGGCACGACTTGTAGCTCAAGGCTACACACAGGTTGAAGGAATTGATTTCGATGAAACTTTTGCACCTGTTGCTAGACTTGAGGCTATTCGCATATTACTTGCTTACACTAACCATCATAATATCAATTTATATCAAATGGATGTGAAAAGTGCATTCCTCATTGGTAAGCTTGAGGAAGAAGTATATGTTGCTCAACCCCCAGGTTTTGAAGATCCAAAGAATCCTGACAAAGTCTTCAGACTCAACAAGGCCCTATATGGCCTCAAGCTGGCCCCTCGGGCGTGGTATGATACTTTGAAGGAATTCTTCATGAAGAATGGCTTCACACCCGGTTCACTCGATCCTACTCTCTTTACTAAATCTTATGATGGTGAACTGTTTGTGTGCCAAATATACGTTGATGATATTATCTTTGGCTGTACTGACCAACGTTATAGTGATGAATTTGCCTATATGATGAGTGAAGAATATCAAATGTCTATGATGGGAGAGTTGAAATTCTTTTTAGGTCTTCAAATTCGTCAACTGCACAATGGCATATTCATATCTCAGGAGAAATACCTCAAGGATGTTCTGAGGAAATTCGGCATGCAAGATTGCAAAGGCGTCAAAATTCCTATGCCCACAAATGGCCATCTATGCACTGATGAAAATGGTATTGACTTCGATCACAAGGTATACCACTCCATGATTGGCTCTTTATTGTACTTATGTGCATCTAGGCCAGATATAATGCTTAGTGTTTGCATGTGTGCCCGATTTCAAGCTACACCAAAGGAATCACACCATAAGGCTGTGAATCATATTCTTCGATATCTAGCTCACACACCAACACTAGGATTATGGTACCCCAAGGGCTCAACTTTTGATCTCATTGGATATTCTAACTCTGACTATGCTCGTGATCGTGTGGAGCGCAAGTCAACATCTGGTACTTGCCATTTCCTCAGACGGTCTTTGGTCTGTTGGTCCTCAAAGAAATAGAACTGCGCATCACTGTCTACTGCTGAAGCTGAATACATTGCTGCTGGTTCTTGTTGTGCTCAATTGCTATGGATGAAGCAAACCCTCAAGGACTATGGCGTCAACGTGAAGAATGTGCCTCTCCTCTGTGATAATGAGAGTGCCATCAAGATTGCTCACAACCCAGTTCAACACTCGAAGACAAAGCACATTCAGATTCATCATCATTTTCTTCGTGATCATGTGTTGAAGGGCGACATCTCCATCGAGCATGTGAAGACTGAAGAATAGCTAGCCGATATATTCACAAAGCCCTTGGATGATAAGAGATTTAGCAAGTTGCGGTGTGAGCTAAATATCTTAGAATCTTCGAATGTTCTCTAAAAAGGACACACATCCTGACACTTATGCAAAATTGATGACTTAGATGTGCAACACATGAAGAAACGTTTTTCTTCAATCAATGAAGAATAACACTCTAAGTGTGAAGAAATTAATGACGAATTTGATTCTCAGAACCCTACGACAATTGTACGCGGTGTCTGAAATCATCATTCTTATACGGTGGGTCACGCCACCACCAAAGTTGAAAATCTTCATTTTTGAAATTCCTCAGTTTTTGAAATTCTTCAGTTTTTCAAATTCTTCAACTTTGCAAAATCTTCATTGTTTCCGTCGTTTTTCTTCATTGGCTATATATATATATGAGTTTATGTCCTCTACAACATTCACTTATGGCTATTTCTTCAAGTTGCTTCTTCTACTAAGTGAATGTGATCGGACCCTTCCCCCTCTATGCTATACTCAACCCAATCTATTCACAAATTCTTCATGTGCGTTCTATTTGAAACTCGTTCAAAATCTTCACTGTGTCCTTGACAGCTGAAGAATTTGCTAATGGAACTTTAAAATTAATCTTATCCAAATTTAGACATCGAAATTTTCGGTTTTACCGTTCAATCCGTTCCGGATCCCACGATAGACTTATCTATTCACCCACGATCTAGCACGATCTCCACTTCTCAGTACATGGGTGACACATGTCAAGCGAAGGAGAAGGGTCAGGGGCAGGTTCGTCCTAAATCTTCGGGCAAACAGTTTTTCACTACCACTATAAAAAACCCCTCTCCCCTTCCTCCCTTCCTTTACTCCGCTCGACCGCTCTCTCTCTCGCTCGAGCTCCTCAAACCCTAGCGCCGCCGCTACTCCATCGTCGCCGGTGAGGAAGAGCTTCACTGCCTCGACCTCGTCGCCGTCGTACTCACACCGACCGCGGAAATCTTCACTCCGCCACCGTCGTAGCTGTCTTCCTCCACCAAGTTAGGGCGTGGAAGATCTACACCGACGAACTTCACTGTTATTCTTCACAGCTCGTCGTGTTCTTCATCAAGGGTAATTAAAAGTTACTTTTACTACCCTTTTTGATTCAAAATTTCACTACAAAATCTTCAAAGGTGTTTATTTCCTCAAATCCTCACACACAAAACACCTCACTAGTCATCTGTTCTTGATTGGTTTCTCTAAGCATCGTTTTTCCTCAAGATTCCTCAATTGTGTGGATCCTCGATCTATACAACTCTGGAACCTAAGACAAAGAACGCTTAGCGAAATTCTTCAAGTTTCATCTGGTCAAATTCCTCAAACTTGTTTTTTTTAAAACCTTCTGAGAACGCATATGACCTCTCCAAATTCCTCGCAACTATACTCTGTTCATAGGTACTCATGTCCGTTGCTGAATCACTAGGTTCTCATCAACTTAACTCATTTGCAGTGTTCCTTGAAGAAAAGTTGCATACTTCTTCAGAAAATTCGATTGTTCAAATTCCTCATCTGAAGAATATGGCAAACGGTAAGAAACCGTAGAAAGGAGGAAAGAAACCTGTGGTCATGACTTCTTTTGAAATACCTGAGGCCATCTATGCTGATTATTGCACACCTGATGAGGCTATGTACGGAAAAGAAAATAAAAATTAGCGCAAGGTGCGCATACAGAAGATTGAAAGGAGATGGGCAAGAGAATGGAGGGTGTACAGATATGTGACTCCAAAGTATATGAAGAAATTCGCACTTAATCCTCCATGCCCAAGAGCTCCATTGGCACCTGGCCAAGAAGCTGACCCGACCAGCATCAAGCGTGGTGAGGACTTTCCTGAAGATTGGGCAAAGCACCAAGCTAAGTTGGCAAGACAAGCCAAAGAAGCAGTGAGGAAATTCAATGAAGACTCTGCTGCTGCTACTGCCACTGAGGCCTCTGTCAAGCCAGGAAAATCAATGGCAAAGAAGCCCGCTCACAAGCCAAGTGCTTCACCAACTATGCCCTCACGGCCAAGTTCCTCAGCAATGCCCTCACGACCAGAATCTTCAAAGCCCTCACGACCAGATTCTTCAAAGCCCTCACGGCAAGTTCCAACTACTACTCCTCCTCCAAAGTCCTCAGCTGCTCCGGCAAAGTCCTCAACACCTGTACATCTGGCCACGTGCCAAAGGACTACATGCATCTCTATTGCCTCTGGTGCCTCAGCAAGTTCCTCAGCTGCACCAAAATCTTCATCAGGCCCCACTCTTCTGAAGACTAAGGCAACGACTGGTCGAGGTCCTCGGCCAAGTCCGAAGAAGAAACAGGTTGCCTTCCAAGTGCCATCTGACAATGAAGCTGATGATGATGAACTTGCAGAAATCATCAGAGACTGACAAGAAAGGGCCGCTAGAGCCAAAGGAACAAATGTGCCACTGCTTTTGGATCCAAGGGCGATCCTTGATTACATTGATCTCTGGCACAAGGATCCAAATACTCCTATGCCTGATTTCAATTTGACTCCTGGTCAAAGTCACATGCTGACCCATTTCATCACTTAAGAGAAACGGAAATTTGAGAACTCCAGGCAGATCAAGAAGACTCAGTTCAGAAAGGAGAAGTTCCTGAAGAATAACATTGTCAATATGACAACTGATGAACTCCTCAAGATCCAAGCTGAAATCAAAACCCTCAGCGATGATTTCAATGCTTACTATGCTGATTGGCAAGGAGCCAAAGTCAGGTTTGTGAAACTGACTGAGAAATTCACAAATGTTGCAGCCCCATCGCAACAAGAAATTCCTCAAGCTGAAGCGTCTGCTCAGCCAACTGAAGAACATGCCAGCACCGCTGATGACTCCATTCCAGCCGCTGAAGAAATTGCTAGGGCATCCACTAGTGGTGCGCCTGAAGAAACTGAAGAAGTCAGGGCAACTGCATCAGTTGCGCCTGAGGAAATTCAACTAGATTCCTCAGTTCCATCTGCACCTACCCCAACTCCAATTCTTCCATGTGCATTCCATGTGAAGAAGACCAAGGCTACAGAGCGAGCTGCAGTGAAGAAAAGGAAAGCATCCAGTGCTTCAGAATCTTCAGCTCAAAAGAAAATCAAGCCTCTGACAAGCTCTATTGAAAATCCAATTGATGCTATTCCGATTTCCACCATGCCATCAGAGGACCTTGTTCCTTTTGATGAGGAATATGTGATCCCTAGCGGATCTAATGAAGAACCTCAATCTGCTGCTTCATCAGAGCAGGTTGATGAAGAAATTGAAGTGGATACGATCCCTTCAAAGCCTGTTGCTTCCTCGCCAATGCCTCAGTTCACAGCTGAAGAGGCCGGCATTGAAGAAATTGAAGATGAAGACGTGGACATTGGCTGCACAATGCCCGTGATGACTGATGACTTTTGGGAAAGTCAGCACCCCAATTCTCCACTCTTCACCCCACTATAACAATTACCGCAGTCCCCTGCACCAACAGTTCAAATGGGCTCTGAAGAAACTCATCCCACCTTGTCTGTGCATGAAGACATTCCAGCCGCTAGTGCTGAAGAAGCTGTTGTTTTTGAACCTTTGAACACACTGACTGCTACCGAAGAGGTACCAGAAATTCCTCAGCCTGAGGTTGTGATGCAACTCACTGAAACTCCGGTGCCCAAGCCAACGGATGCATTCTCAAAGAAGCAAAAGTTCAAGGCTGAAGATTTCTTTAGCGAGCATGTGTTCTTCACTGACTATAACCCCTATGACTCTACTCGCATAAGGAAGAGGCATTTCTGGACTGCTAGTCAAGCCAATTTCTATTCCTCAGTACTGTTCAACAAAGACAAAGTCTTCGATCATGAACATATTCCTCATGTGGACATGGAGTCTCTGCCGTGCTTCAAGCCAGTCCTCAGTGTTCTTCACGATGCTGGATTGCTAAATTTCTGCACTGACATCTATGACTAGAATCACATCACAAGAAACTCTGAAGATGTGAATTCATGGGTGCTAGTCTGGATGTCTGAAAATACTCACTACAAGGCACCAGCAACTGAATTGCTTCGTGCCCTACCACTCAGTTCTCCCCTTGACAATGCTTGTTGCGTCTACAATGAACCTAAACTTTCAAATCATTTCATGCAAGTGCTGATGAAGCCTTTGAAGCCAGGGCAAGCTCCTCGAACCAAATTCCTTGTCAAGGAATTACTATATGTGCCCTGAACTGTCTATCGCATTCTGACGAAGACAATGAGTCCTATCAAAGGCCATGACTCAAATGATGAAGAGGTCGTTGGCATCATGAAGAACATGCTTTTCAATATCATTCATGGCGTTCCCATCAACTTCCATGATTTCTTCATGAGGACTCTGGCGAATATTGCTATGTCACCATTTGAACTGAAGCCTTATGCACCATGGATTATGAGATTCATCAGGACAAGGGCTTCACTAAATTACAAAGCTGACACTTTGAACCATGGCAGCTACTTGCCTCCGATTGAAGTCCTCAAACGAACATATTCCTCAGCTGATGACAAAGGCAAGGCAACTGCTATGATAGATGAATGCATTCGTCCATTGGATGGTCAATTTCGCAAGGCTGCATCCTACTCCACCAATGATGACCCTGCCACACATGACTCTGCCGCCAAGCAAAACTCTCAAGCCACAGCTCCCAGGGTGATGACTGATCATGAGTTACTCCTCAATCTTCACCAGAAGGTTGATCACAATCATAAATGGGTCAAGCGTCAATTTGGTTCAATTCTTCACAACATGACCTCAACACACAATGCTGTGAAGAAAAACCACCACTACCTCCATGAAACCTTCAACCATACCTGGGCTATTCTATCACATGTCTACAGCGCTGCAGATCTGAAGAATATGGGTCTCAAGGAAGAATTTGACTGGACTGCACCTCCACCGAAGAAATTCAAGAAGGTCAAAGTTCCTTCCTTGGTGGCCAACTCCTATTCTTCATCACGCGAGACTGATGAAAATGAAGACATAGACAACACCGCGGCAGGCCCTACTATAACTACCGACCCCAACAACGCTGGCGCTCCTCCATCAACTTGATATTCTTAAGGGGCGTTAGTCCTAAGTTTCGAACCTTTTGGTCAGTCGATCACAAAGGGGGAGAACTTTGAGTTAGTCTTCAAGCGGGTCTATTATATGGGTGTTGTTTTTGCGAAGTTACAACTCTCGTTCTACTGAAACTTTATTGGATCGAGTTGTAATCTTAAACCCGATGGTGCTCTGATACTTTTGATGCACTGTGATCTAATACTCTTGATGTGTTATTCTGCATGCTTGTTCCTCATTAATATTATTGCACGCATGCTGAATTTCATCAGGCACCATATTTCATCATGCATTTCAAATTCTTCATATTATATGTCAAATGCGTGTATGAATTACAAGATATAGGGGGAGATCTCCATGATTCAACTCTTCAAGTGTGCATTGCTTCAAAAGAAAATTCCTCACTATGCACATCTTCAGGGGGAGTTCTTCTATATCTTGCAATCAAATTCCTCAATATCAGTACTTACACTTCACATGTTTATCCCCGTTGAAAACTTAACCTATGTTGTCATCAATCACCAAAAAGGGGGAGATTGTAAGTGCATCTAGTGCCCCTGAGTGATTTTGGTGTATTGAAGACTTATAGGTTAAGGGACTAATGTGTTTGTGAGTGTACACAGGTCTATAAGTCTATGAGGAGTTTGATATTTACAGGGAAAGTCGAACCCTAAAAATGAATATCTTTGACTAAAGATTTTGGTATTTCTGAAGACTTTCATGAAGACTTTGAAAGTGAAGAAATTGGTGTAACTGTGAAGACTTGATATTCATGTGAGGAATATGAAGCTTGAAGACTTTCGTTTTCATAGTTTTGTTTTTCTATTTCTTGAGTCATAGGAAACACCGTACTATTAAAGGGGGTCGAGGAAATACTAAGGAAAAATTTCCAAGTGATGCTCAACTCAAAATCCTACACCTACCAAACCCTTCGAGTGAAGCCTTTGGAAATCTCATACAGTTCAGTCAATTTCTTCAGTAACAGAGATGAAGTTCTTCTGGTCGCTGCGGAATTTGTTCTGACTGAGGAGTTAGGAATTCGCCAATGCGGACTGCCTACACAGTGAGGAACATGAGAGCCCTGAGGAATTTGAAGTCAAATTTCCGACCGTTGCTGTGCTGCGCGCCAGCTGTCCCAAAATATCTTATCCACCTAACTGTCATATCAGACAAGGGCATTTATGTTTTATCATGTCGGGCTGCTCCCTAGGCTATAAATAGCCGCCCCCTACAACCACTAGCTGGTTGGCTGCTCCGAGAGAAACTGACACTTGTCATTTGAGAGCAACCCATCCTCCGAGGACTTTGAGTGAAAATCATCGAGTGAGGAAAAACCCCAAACCCAAACACCTACAAACCCAAAGTGAATGAGCATCACTAAAGAGATTGATCCTGCGTGGATCCGACCTTTGTTACCTTTGAAGATTGTGCTTCCTCCAGACGTTTAGGCAACATGGTCTAGAGCATCCAAGAGGAATTGTGGATCGCCGAGTGACCGAGTCTGTGAAGGTTTGGAAGTCGCCTGAAGACTTACCACGAGTGATTGGACGAGGTCTATCTGACCTTAGTTCAAGCAGAATACAGTGAGGACTTGGTGTCCTGAGCTGCGTGGTCAGCGACTGGGTGTCCGGGACTGTGTGTCCTCGAGTTTAAATACTCAGCCGCTCCAACCAGACCTACAACTGAGACAACAGTTGGAACTGGTCTACCAAATCATTGTCTTCACCAACCTTACTAGTTCTAATTCCTCAACTCTTTCATTTCCTCATTACTGTGTTGAGTGATTGTTCATATCTGTGTTTGAAGACTTTGACTGAAGACTTTCTCAATTTCCTCAGTTCAATTTCTTCAGTCTGTTTTGTGTTATCCTGTGTTTACGCTTCCTTTACTCTGTGCTTGTCTTCATTTCATCATGATGACTATGTCTATATCCTGTTATGCTTACTTCTGAGTACTTATTCCGCTGCTAGGTGTTCTTTGCTAAGGAACTTCCTCACCGGAAAATTCCTCAGTGAAGAATTCATAAAAATTGCCTATTCACCCCCCCTCTAGTCTATATAACGCACTTTCAGGGGGTGTCTGGATGGCCAGACTATGACCTTTGGCCGGACTCCCGGACTATGAAGATACAAGATTGAAGACTTCGTCCCGTGTCCGGATAGGGATTTCCTTGGCGTGGAAGGAAAGCTTGGTGATACGATATGTTGATCTCCTCCCATTGTAACCAACTCTGTGTAACCCTAGCCCTCTCCGGTGTCTATATAAACTGGAGGGTTTTAGTCCGTAGGATGAACAACAATCATACCATAGGCTAGCTTCTAGGGTTTAGCCTCTCTGATCTCGTGGTAGATCTACTCTTGTACTACCCATATCATCAATATTAATCAAGCAGGAGTAGGGTTTTACCTCCATCGAGAGGGCCCGAACCTGGGTAAAAACATCGTGTCCCTTGTCTCCTGTTACCATCCGCCTAGACGCACAGTTCTGGACCCCCTACCCGAGATCCGCCGGTTTTGACACCGACAACAGCTGATCTCCAATAGTGGTATTATTCGTGAGATGTGTACGCAACCAACCGCCGAAAGTCGCCATGTGTGCACATGTAATCCAGTCGAAAGACTGCCCCGGGTGTAGGGAGCGTACAATATTCTTGTGTTCATTGATATACGAGGTCAGCAAGGTAGAACTTTGTAGAACTGCGTACTGTGCTTGAGTGAAAGAATGCCCGTCCTACATATTATTGCTTTCTTTCCTAGCATGTCTTTTCCACTCACTCTCCCTGTCGGATATAGGGTTCCGGCAAAACCCTTAAGGTTCAAACTCTGGGGTGCACGTGAAAATCTTCCCCCTACCAATCCACGTCCCAACGCCTCGCGGTGAATCTAGGCTACACGATGAACAACACAAGGGACACAAGGTTTATACTAGTTTGGGCCACCGTTGTGTTATAATACCCTACTCTTGTGTGTGGTGTGGTAGATTGCCTCTAAGGCTAATGATGAACAATACAAAGGAAGAACACCCTCACGAGAGGTGTTCTTGAGCCGGTGCGGTGTTCTACTTGGGCGGATTTAGTCGCCTCTAGATGAGATGATCCGATTCGATTCGGTCCCTCCCTACGGTGGTGGATAGCTCTATATATAGAGGCCCTGGTCCTTTTCCCAAATATTGAGCGGGAAGGGAGCCAACAATCGGCCATTTTGAAGGGGAACATCTAGTACAAGCTATCCTGACTAAAGTTGGTCTTCGACTGCCAAAGGCACTAGCGATGACGTCGTCTTGGGCTCCACCGTGACCTCCGTCCTGCCGCTCTGCTGGTATTGGTCTCATTGCACCGATATGGTAACTTTTGCTTGATGCCTCGGTACTCCGCGCCTGCGCTTGCCCCCTTTGCACCAAAGAGGAAATGAGGACACTGCGCAGACTGGCGCCCGCCTGGCGCCCACCTAGTCTTGATCGTCATGGCTTGCGTCATGAGCACCTCGCGAGGTACCCCTCCCATGATCTCTCTGCCTCCTCGCGAGCCTGCCTGGTGAGGCCGCCCCTGAGGAAGCCTTGCGTCATCCGCCCCGCAAGGCTTGGCCCCTCGCGAGGGTCTTGAGCTTGGGTTGATGAAGACGGGCCATACTGGGCCACTGCTTGAGCCACGCCGCAGGCGCAGGCAGGCAAGTCTGGGGACCCCCGTTCCCAGAACTCCGACACTATCCCCTGGGCCCAAGGCGCGCTCGGGCTTGGCTTAGCAGCGAAGCCAAAGGGCAAGTGCGGAGCGCCACGGGCCCCAACAGCCTGTGACCTTGGTCGCCATGTTGCGGTTGATTGGTGATACGTCTCCAACGTATCTACTTTTCCAAACACTTTTGCCCTTGTTTTGGACCCTAATTTGTATGATTTGAATGAAACTAGCCCAGACTGACGCTATTTTCAGCAGAACTGCCATGATGTTGTTTTATGTGTAGAAAAGAAAAGTTCTCGGAATGTCCTGAAAATCCACAGAGGCACTTTTTGGAATTAATAAGAATTTTTGGGCGAAAGAAATACACCAGGGGGACCACACCCTGTCCACGAGACAGGGGGCGCCCCCCCCCTACAGGGCGCGCCCCCTATCTCGTGGGCCCCCTGGACCTCCACCGACCTCAACTCCAACTCCATATATTCCATCTCGGGGAGAAAAAAATCAGAGAGAAACTTTCATCACGTTTCACGACACAGAGCCGCCGCCAAGCCCTAATCTCTCTCGGGAGGGCTGATCTGGAGTCCGTTCGGTGCTCCGGAGAGGGGGATTTGTTGCCGTCGTCATCATCAACCATCCTCCATCACCAATTTCATGATGCTCACCGCCGTGCATGAGTAATTCCATCGTAGGCTTGCTGGACGGTGATGGGTTGGATGAGATTTACCATGTAATCAAGTTAGTTTTGTTAGGGTTTGATCCCTAGTATCCACTATGTTCTGAGATTGATGTTGCTATGACTTTGCTATGCTTAATGCTTGTCACCAGGGCCCGAGTGCCATGATTTCAGATCTGAGCCTATTATGTTTTCATGAGTATATGTGTGTTCTTGATCCTATCTTGCAAGTCTATAGTCACCTATTATGTGTTATGATCCAACAACCCCGAAGTGACAATAATCGAGATACTTCTCGGTGATGACCGTAGTTTGAGGAGTTCATGTATTCACTATGTGTTAATGCTTTGGTCCGGTTCTCTATTAAAAGGAGGCCTTAATATCCCTTAGTTTCCACTAGGACCCCGCTACCACAGGAGGGTAGGACAAAAGATGTCATGCAAGTTCTTTTCCATAGGCACGTATGACTATTTACGGAATACATGCCTACATTCCATTGATGAACTGGAGCTAGTTCTGTGTCACCCTATGTTATAGCTATTACATGAGGAATCGCATCCGGCATAATTATCCATCACTGATCCATTGCCTACGTGATTTTCACATATTGTTCTTCGCTTATTTACTTCTTCGTTGCTGCTGTTACAATTACTACAAAACACCAAACATATTGCTACTATATCTTTACCTTTTACCACCGTTACCACTACTATCATATTACTTTGCTACTAAATACTTTGCTGCAGATACTAAGTTATCCAGGTGTGGTTGAATTGACAACTCAACTCCTAATACTCAAGAATATTCTTTGGCTCCCCTTATGTTGAATCAATAAATTGGGGTTGTACTTCACCCTCGAAAGTTGTTGCGATCCCCTACACTTGTGGGTTATCAATTGGATGTGGGCGTCTCCGCTTCCCCACACTGCCTCGGCAACTGCCCGATTTGATGAGTCCCTGCTGCATGCAAAAAGAGTCATGATTACCTATGATCGTGGGGGCCGACGGTTGGCCTCCTCTGGGATATACATGTGGAGGGGCGCAAGTCCCCGTTGCACATCTCCCTTCCCTCGCCTGCTTCTTCTTCTTCCTTGCTCCAGTTACCTGCCATGTCCCATGGCGCCGATGAAGAGGTTCTTGGCCGCAGAGAAGGGGAAAGCTCGCCAGGAAGGGCCTGGCTCCCCTCCTCCCAAGCACGGCCGAGGTCGTCCCCGCAAGCACCCCGCGACTCCTGCAGCGGCTCCTCGTGCTTGCGGCAGGGTCCTTCGCGTGGTGATGGCTGCCCGGTGGACGGGGGAAGACGCGTCGTGGCCGCGCGGCCTCCCCGGCCACACATTCAATCGGTAGAGGTGCTGCCGGAATTTGTCGTGCGGTCGGCAGATCCGGCCGGCAACTGGCTCCAGCTCCCCCGCTTCTTTGCCGGCGAACTGCCGGCCGCCGGCCCTAGTGGGCTCTGGCTGCACACGGACAGTTGCTGCAACAGGGCTTCTTGGGTCACGGTGGAGATCTCCGTTGTCGGGAACATGGCCTTGGCCCGCGGCTGGTAGACGTTTGCCCATGCGCGTGGCCTGGGCCGGCGGTGCACCCTGCACTTCAAGTTTGACGGCGACGCGACACTCTACGTGAGGGAGTTCGGAGAAGACGGCCGCCGTGTCGGGTGCTGCCCTGAAGAAGATGACGGTGACCGGGTGCTTGGTCTTGGTGACGGCCGTGACAAGGATGAAGGCGAGCCCGCTCATGGCGGCGTCCGCAGCTCGCCAAGCTTCAGCTGCTCCGCCTTGCTACGTCTTGAGCTTGCGTTGGTTTTCCTTGAAGAGGAAAGGGTGATGCAGCAATAGTAGCGTAAGTATTTCCCTCAGTTTTTGAGAACCAAGGTATCAATCCAGTAGGAGGCTCCTTAAAAGTCCCACGCACCTACACAAACAAACAAAGACCTCACAACCAACGCAATAAAGGGGTAGTCAATCCCTTCATGGCCACTTGCGAAAGTGAGATCTGATAGAATAATATGATAAGATAAATATATTTTTGGTATTTTATAATCTAGATTGGAAAAGTAAAGATGCAAATAAAAGTAGATTGAAAGATTATACGATAAAAGATAGACCCGGGGGCCATAGGTTTTACTAGTGGCTTCTCTCAAGATAGCATAAGTATTACGGTGGGTGAACAAATTACGATCGAGCAATTGATAGAAAACTGAATAATTATGAGATTATCTAGGAATGATCATGTATATAGGCATCACGTCCGTGACAAGTAGACCGACTCCTGCCTGCATCTACTACTATTACTCCACACATCGACCGCTATCCATCATGCATCTAGAGTATTAAGTTCATAAGAACAAAGTAACGCATTAAGAAAGATGACATGATGTAGATGGATAAACTCATGCAATATGATATAAACCCCATGATGGCAACAATACAATACGTGCCTTGCTGCCCCTGCTGTCACTGGGAAAGGACACTGGAAGATTGAACCCAAAGCTAAGCACTTCTCCCATTGCAAGAAAAATCAATCTAGTAGGCCAAACCAAACTGATAATTTGAAGAGACTTGCAAAGATAACTTAATCACACATAAAAGAATTCAGAGGAGATTCACATATTTCTCATAGATAAACTTGATCATAAACCCACAATTCATCGGATCTCGACAAACACACTGCAAAAAGAGTTACATCAAATAGATCTCCAAGAAGATCGAGGAGAACATGGTATTGAGATCCAAAAAGAGAGAAGAAGCCATCTAGCTAATAACTATGGACCCGAAGGTCTGTGGTAAACTACTCACAACTCATCGGAGGGGCTATGGTGTTGATGTACAAGCCCTCCGTGGTCGATTCCCCCTCCGACGGAGCGCCAGCGAAGGCTCCAAGATGGGATCTCGCGGATACAGAAGGTTACGGTGGTGAAAATAGTTTTTCGTGGTCTCTTCTAATGTTCTCAGGGTACGTGGGTATATATAGGAGGGAGAAGTAGGTCGGTGGACGCCCGAGGGGCCCACGAGATAGGGGGTGCACCCTGTAGGGGTAGGCGCACCCTCCACCCTCGTGGCCGCCTCGACTGCTTCTTGACTTGCACTCCAAGTCCTCTGGATCACGTTCATTCCAAAAATCACGCTCCCGAAGGTTTCATTTCGTTTGGACTCCGTTTGATATTCCTTTTCTTCGAAACACTGAAATAGGCAAAAAACAACAATACAGGCAGGGCCTCCGGTTAGTAGGTTAGTCCCAAAATGATATAAATGTGTAAAGCCCATAAACATCCAAAACGGGTAATATAATAGCATGGAACAATCAAAAATTATAAATACGTTGGAGATGTATCAAGCATCCCCAAGCTTAATTCCCGCTCGTCCTCGAGTAGGTAAATGATAAAAACAGAATTTTTGATGTGGAATGCTACCTAGCATAATTCTCAATGTAATTTTCTTTATTGTGGCATGATTTTTCAGATCCAAATGATTCAAGATAAAAGCTTATAAAACATAAAAGTAATAATACTTCGAAGCATACTAACAAGTAATCATGTCCTATCAAAATATCATAGCCAAAGAAAGCTTATCCCTACAAAATCATATAGTTAGGCCATGCTTCATTTTCATTACACAAAATACTCCCATCATGTACAACCCCGATGATGAGCCGAGCAATTGGTTCATACTTTTTAACGTTCTTCAGCTTTTTTTCATCTCTTACGCAATACATGAGCGCAAGCCATGGACATGGCACTCTGGTGGTATATGGTGGTGGTTGTAAGGACAAAAAGGGAGAAGATAGTCTCACATCAACTAGGCGTATCAACGGGCTATGGAGATGCCCGTCAATATATATCAATTTGAGTGAGTAGGGATTGCCATGCAATGGATGCACTAGAGCTATAAATGTATGAAAGCTCAACAAAATAAACTAAGTGGGTGTGCATCCAACTCTCTTGCTCACGAAGACCTAGGGCATTTTGAGGAAGCCCATCACAGGAATATACAAGCCAAGTTCTATAATGAAAAATTCCCACTTAGTATATGAAAGTGACAACATAAGAAACTCCATATCATGTAGATTATGGTGCTATTTAGAAGCACAAGTGTGGAAAAAGAGATAGTAGCATTGTCCCTTCTCTCTTTTTCTCTCATTTTTTCTATTTTTTTATTTGGCCTTTCTTTTTTTGGCCTTTTTTTTATTTGGTGGGCTCTTTGGCTTCTTTTTTTATTTTTAAAGTCCGAAGTCTCATCCCGACTTGTGGGGGAATCATAGTCTTCATCATCCTTTCCTCTCTTGGGACAATGCTCTAATAATGAAGATCATCACACTTTTAGTAATTTACAACTCGAGAATTACAACTCAACACTTCGAACAAAATATGACTCTATATGAATGCCTCCAGCAGTGTACCAGGATATGCAATGAATCAAGAGTGACATGTATGAAAATCATGAGGGTGGCCTTGCCACAAATACGATGTCAACTACATGATCATGCAAAGAGCAATATGACAATGATGGAGCGTGCCATAATAACGGAACGGTGGAAAGTTGCATAGCAATATATCTCGGAATGGCTATGTAAATGCCATAATAGGTAGGTATGGTGGCTGTTTTGAAGAAGGTAAATAATGGGTTCATGATACCGGTGAAAGTTGCGCGGCACAATAGAGACTAGCAAAGTGGAAGGGTGAGTGTGCGTATATCCCTGGACTCACATTAGTCATAAAGAACTCATATACTTATTGCAAAAATCTACGTAGCCCTCGAAGCAAAGTACTACTACGCATGCCCCTAGAGGGATATATTGGTAGGAAAAGACCATCGCTTGTCCCCGACTGCCACTCATAAGGAAGACACTCAAAAGAGCACCTCATGCAACAAATTTGTCACACAACTTTTACCATACATGCATGATACGGGACTTGCCAACTTCAACACAAGTATTTCTTAATTTCATAATTACCCACTAGCATGACTCTAACATTACCACCTCTATATCTCAAGACAATTATCAAGCATCAAATTGATCCTAGTGTTTTATGCACTTTCTATGATAGTTTTTATTATACCCAACCTGGATGCTCATCATTCTAGGACCAAATTTATAACCATAGAAAATACCATGCTGTTCTAAAAGACTCTCAAAATAATATAAGTGAAGCATGAGAGATCAACAATTTCTTCAAATTTAAGCCACCGTTGTGCTCTAAAAGATATAAGTGAAGCACTAGAGCAAAAGCTATCTAGCTCAAAAATATAAGTGAAGCACATAGAGTATTCTAATAAATTCTAATCAAGTGGGCTTATCCCAAAATGTGTGTATAGCAAGGATTATTGTGGGAAACTAAAAGTAAATACTAATATCATACAAGATGATCCAAGCAAAACACATATCATGTGGTGAATAAAAATATAGCTCCAAGTAAAGTTACCGATAAACGAAGACGAAAGAGGGGATGCCTTCCGGGGCCATCCCCAAGCTTAGTCTTTTGGATATTCTTGTATATCTTGGGGTGCCTTGAGCATCCCCAAGCTTAGGCTCTTGCCACTCCTTATACCATAGTCCATCAAATCTTTACCCAAAACATGAAAACTTCACAACACAAAACTCAACAGGAAATCTCATAAGCTTCGTTAGTGAAAGAAAGCAAAGCACCACACAAGGTACTACAATGAACTCATTATTTATTTATATTGGTGTTAAACCTACTGTATTTCAACTTTTCTATGGTTCATAACCTTACATACTAGCCATAGATGCATCAAAATAAGCAAACAACACACGAAAAACAGAATCTGTCAAAAACAGCACAGTCTGTAGCAATCTGTAACCCTCGAATACTTCTAGAACTCTAAAAATCCTACCAAAATAGGAAGTCCTAGGAAATTTGTCTATTTATATACAGTAAAAAGAATCAACACAAAATCACGTTTCTGTGAATTACAAAAACTAAATTCGTGTGTGCAAAGTTTCTGTTTTCAGCAAAATCAAATTATCTATCACCATAGGTTATCCTATAGGTTCTACTTGGCACAAACACTAATAAAACATAAAAACACATCTAAACAGAAGGTAGATGCAAAATTTATTACTAAACAGGAACAAAAATTAAAAACACAAATTAAATTGGGTTGCCTCCCAACTAGCGCTATCGTTTAACGCCCCTAGCTAGGCATAAAAGCGAGGATAGATCTAAGTAGTGCCTTCTTTGGCACTCAATTCGTAAGTAGCTCGCATGATAGATTCATAAGGTAATTTTGACTTTCTTTCTTGGAAAGTGCTCCATGCCTTTCCTTAATGGGAATTGGAATCTAATATTCCCTTCCTTCATATCAATAATCGCGCCAATCATTCTAAGGAAAGGTCTACCAAGAATAATAGGGCAAGAAAGATTGCAATCTATATCGAGAACGATAAAATCTACAGGCACGAAATTTCTATTTGCAACTATGAGAAAATCATTGATCCTTCCCATTGGCTTTTTAATGGTGGAATCCGCAAGGTGCAAATTTAAATAGCAATCATCAAGATCATGGAAACCTAGAATATCACATAAAGTTTTCGGAATCGTGGAAACACTAGCACCCAAATCACATAAAGCATAACACTCATGATCTTTAATTTTAATCTTTAATATTAGGTTCCCACTCATCATTAAGTTTTCTAGGTATAGAAACTTCCAAATTCAGTTTTTCATCAAAAGATTGCATCAAGGCATCAACAATATGTTTGGTAAAATATTTATTTTGACTATAAGCATAAGGAGAATTCACAACGGATTGCAACAAGGAAATACAACCTTATAAATAACAATTATCATAATTAAATTCCTTGAAATCCAAGATAGTGGGTTCAATGCTATTTAAAGTCTTGACTCTCCAATCCCACTTTTATCAAATTTAGCATCAAGGTCTAAAAACTTCGAATCATTGGGACGCCTTTTAACTAAAGTTGACTCATCTCCAGTCCCATCATTATTAAGATTCATATTGCAAAACAAAGATCTAATAGGGTACGCATCATTAACCTTAAGATCTTCATCATTATTTTCATGGAAACTAGAAGAACACGCCTTTATAAAGCAATCTTTCTTAGCACGCAATCTAGCGGTTCTTTCTTTGCACTCATCAATGGAAATTCTCATAGCTTTGAGAGACTCATTGATATCATGCTTAGGAGGAGTAGATCTAAGTTTCAAAGAATCAACATCAAGCGAGAGTCTATCAATGTTCCTAGCCAAATCATCAACTTTGAGCAATCTTTCTTCAAGCAAGGCATTAAAATTCTTTTGAGAGATCGTAAATTCTTTCACACTATTCTCAAAATCAGAGGACATATTATTAAAATTAACATAAGAATTATTGTAGGAATTTTCATAATTATTAGAGGATTTACTAGGGAACAGTCTAGGATTAAAGTTTCCTCTATAAGCATTGTTTCCAAAACTATTCCTACCAACAAAATTCACATCAATAGATTCATTATTATTCTCAATCAAAGTAGACAAAGGCATATCATTGGGATCAAGAGGAGCACTCTCAGTAGCAAACAATTTCATAAGTTCATCCATCTTTCCACTCAAAACATTAATTTCTTCTATAGCATGCACTTTTTTACTAGTAGATCTTTCGGTGTGCCATTGAGAATAATTAGCCATAATAGTATCAAGAAGTTTTGTAGCATCTCCTAAAGTGATTTCCATAAACGTGCCTCCCGCGGCCGAATCTAAAAGATTTCTAGAAGCAAAATTCAAGGCGGCATAAATTTTTTGTATGATCATCCATAAATTCAAACCATGAGTAGGGCAATTGCGAATCATCAATTTCATTCTTTCCCAAGATTGGGCATGCTCATGATAAGGTTGTTTAAAATTTGTAATATCGTTCCTAAGGGTGATGATCTTAGCGGGAGGAAAATATTTAGAGATAAAAGCATCTTTGCACTTGTTCCAAGAATCAATACTATTTTTAGGCAAAGATAAAAACCAAACTTTAGCATGATCTCTAAGTGAAAACAGAAATAACTTCAATTTAACAATATCATTATCCGTATCTTTGTTCTTTTGCATCTCACACAAATCAACAAAGTTGTTTAGATGGGTAGCGACATCTTCACTAGGAAGGCCAGCGAATTGATCTTTCATAACAAGATTCAACAAAGCAGTATTGATTTCACAAGACTCAACATCATTAAGAGGAGCAATCGAGTACTAAGGAAATCATTATTATTGGTATTGGAGAAATCACATAATTTGGTATTATCTTGCACCATGGCGACAAGTAATTCAACACACAAGCAAGCAAAAAGGCAAGCGAAAGAGAGAGGAGAAGATTGGGAAAGAGAGGGTGAATAAAACAGCAAGGATGAAGTGGGGGAGGGGAAAACGAGAGGCAAATGGAAAATAATGTAAATGCGAGGGAGATGAGTTTGTGATGGGTATTTGGTATGTCTTGACTTGAGCGAAAACCTCCCCGGCAACGGCGCCAGAAATCCTTCTTGCTACGTCTTGAGCTTGCGTTGGTTTTCCTTGAAGAGGAAAGGGTGATGCAGCAATAGTAGCGTAAGTATTTCCCTCAGTTTTTGAGAACCAAGGTATCAATCCAGTAGGAGGCTCCTCAAAAGTCCCACGCACCTACACAAACAAACAAAGAACTCACAACCAACGCAATAAAGGGGTTGTCAATCCCTTCACGGCCACTTGCGAAAGTGAGATCTGATAGAGATAAGATGATAAGGTAAATACATTTTGGTATTTTATAATATAGATTGGAAAAGTAAAGATGCAAATAAAAGTAGATTGAAAGCTTATATAATAAAAGATAGACTCGGGGGCCATAGGTTTCACTAGTGGCTTCTCTCAAGATAGCATAAGTATTACGGTGGGTGAACAAATTACGGTCGAGCAATTGATAGAAAAGAGAATAATTATGAGATTATCTAGGCATGATCATGTATATAGGCATCACGCCCGTGACAAGTAGACTGACTCCTGCCTGCATCTACTACTATTACTCCACACATCGACCGCTATCTAGCATGCATCTAGAGTATTAAGTTCATAAGAATAGAGTAACGCATTAAGAAAGATGACATGATGTAGAGGGATAAACTCATGCAATATGATATAAACCCCATCTTTTTATCCTCGATGGCAACAATACAATACGTGCCTTGCTGCCCCTGTTGTCACTAGGAAGGACACCGCAAGATTGAACCCAAAGCTAAGCACTTCTCCCATACAAGAAAGATCAATCTAGTAGGCCAAACCAAACTGATAATTCGAAGAGACTTGCAAAGATAACTCAATCACACATAAAAGAATTCAGAGGAGATTCAAATATTTCTCATATATAAACTTGATCATAAACCCACAATTCATCGGATCTCGACAAACACACCGCAAAAAGAGATACATCAAATAGATCTCCAAGAAGATCGAGGAGAACATGGTATTGAGATCGAAAAAGAGAGAGGAAGCCATCTAGCTAATAACTATGGATCCGAAGGTCTGAGGTAAACTGCTCGCAACTCATCGGAGGGGTTATGGTGTTGATGTAGAAGCCCTCCGTGGTTGATTCCCCCTTCGGCGGAGCGCCGGGAAGGCTCCAAGATGGGATCTTGCGGATACACAAGGTTACGGTGGTGGAAATAGTTTTTCGTGGTCTCTTGTGATGTTCTCGGGGTACGTGAGTATATATAGGAGGAAGAAGTAGGTCGGTGGACGCCCGAGGGGCCCACGAGATAGGGGGGTGTGCCCTGTAGGGGTGGGCGCGCCCTCCACCCTCATGGCCGCCTTGACTGCTTCTTGACTTGCACTCCAAGTCCTCTGGATCACGTTCGTTCCAAAAATCACGCTCCCGAAGGTTTCATTCCATTTGGACTCCATTTGATATTCCTTTTCTTCGAAACACTGAAATGGGCAAAAAAACAGCAATACGGGCTGGGCCTCCGGTTAGTAGGTTAGTCCCAAAAATGATATAAATGTGTAAAGTAAAGCCCATAAACATGCAAAACGGGTAATATAATAGCATGGCACAATCAAAAATTATAGATACATTGGAGATGTTTCACCCCTATGGTGACAGCTCCTCCAGCGGTAGCCGCGATCAGCCACCGCGCCGCCCAGCCCGCTTCGAGGGTGGTAGCGGGTCGTCCCGCCGTTGCGCCTTGGTGAAGCGTGAGGAGGAGTCTGATTGAGCTCGGGAGGGTGGTGCGAATCCCTCCTTGCGAGCCGTCGCCGGGCATGCCGCATTTATCTTGTTTACCTCCTTTCCTGTATTGAGAGAGACAGAAAGAGAAGCATGGAGCCCTGTGGGGGCGCGCAAGACTATTGCCCTTAATTATCATGCTACTTCTATTATTCCCATGCTGTGTTGTGGTGTTGCAGCTATGTGGTTGCGCATAGGAACAACTTTGCTTAGGGGGTTTAGTGCAGTTCCCGCCTCGCGAGGTACTTTCCTGAGGTCTCGCCGGGCATCTTGAGGTCTGTAAAATCAGTCGGGAGAGTAGCTTTCGAACCTTTGTCGCGCGGGTGACCAGCCTAGGTCCTGCATTTCGCATCGCGGTGCCCGTGGGGCATGGACCGGGAAGGTTGCTCCCGCTGCGAACTTGAGTGAGGGAGCCTCACGAAATCAAGAGAGAAAAAGATCGTGAGGGCGCCCGTGTAGCCCCCTCGCGAGGCTAGCGAGAAGGAGAACGAGCCAAGTGAAAGCCAGGGACAGAGAACAGGGGCAGGGGGTGGCAAACAACACTAGAAGCAACTCCAATAAAAGTTAAATGAGGGAGAATAAGCCAACTACGGAAAGCAAATGAAAAGCCGCGTCTGGCACCTAGTCTAGTCTTCGATGTCTTCTCACCAGCGCGGAGCTAAGTGCTGCCACTGGGCATGGGCGGAAGCCCCCGAGGCCCGAGGGCGGCACTCCGGAGACTCCGGGGCATGTACTGACCCAACTCATTATTACGTGAGAGTGTCACGGGCGGCGAGCTTCACAGGCGCTGGGCCTTCTTCATAGGCACCGGTCCTTTCTTGGGACGGTGAGCTTCATAGGCACCAGGCCTTCTTGATAGGCACTGGGCCCTTCTTCACAGGCACCGAGCCTTCTTTACAGGCACTGGGCCTTACTTCACAGGCATCGGGCCTTCTTTACAGGCACTGGGCCTTACTTCATAGGCACCGGGCCTTCTTTACAGGCACTGGGTCTTACTTCACAGGCACCGGTCCTTCTTTACAAGCACTAGGCCTTACTTCAAGGGTAGAACCTCCAGAGGTGTTGAATGTTCCACTCATTCGGGATGGGCACCCCTTCCTAGGTCTCCAAGCGCTCGGCGCCAGGTCTAGAAACATGAACAACCTTGAACGGGCCCTCCCACATGGGCGAGAGCTTGTGCAGCCCTTCCCTGGAGAGCACCCGCCTGAGCACGAGGTCACCTACCTTGAGTGTCTTGGGGTGGATGTTGCAGCAATGATACCGCCGCAGCGCCTGCTGGTATCTTGCTGCTCGTAGTGCGGCCTCCCGACGGTGTTCCTCCCCCAGTACGAGGTCCATCCCCCGCATGGCGTCCTGCTGCGCTTCATCAAACGCTAGGACCCACGCGGAGTGACGCTTGACCTCGTGAGGGAGGACTGCCTCTGCTCCATAGACGAGGAAGAATGGGGTCTCGCCAGTCGACTTGGTAGCGGTAGTGTGGATGGACCACAACACGGACTGGAGCTCGTCATACCAGCCCCTGCCGCAGGCCTCCAGCTTCTTCTTGAAGTTCTTGGTTTTGAGGCCCTTCAGGACCTCTGCGTTGACGCGTTCAGCCTGGCCGTTACTCCAAGGATGTGCCACCGAAGCGTAGCATATCTACGTTCGAAGGTTAGCACAATATGTTTTGAAGAGATTGCTGGAGAACTGCAAACCGTTGTCAGTCATGATGCAATTAGGCACCCCGAACCGGCTCACAAGGCCCTTGATGAACTTGACTGTAGAACCAGCCCGGATGGTGCGGACGGCTTCCAACTCCGCCCACTTGGTGAACTTGTCGATGGCGACGTAGAGGTAGCGGTAGCCCCTAGGCGCTCGAGGAAACGGGCCCAGGACATCCAGCCCCCAGACCACGAACAGCCATGAGAGTGGGATGGTCTGCAGGCCCTGAGCTGGCTGATGAATCTGCTTGGCTTGGAATTGGTAGGCTTTGCAAGCCTTCACCGGTTCGATCGCGTCGTTGAGTGCTCTAGGCCAATAAAACCCGCTGCAAAACGCCTTGCCGACGAGGGTCCGTGATGACGAGTGGTGCCCACAGTCTCCACCGTGAATGTCTGCCAGCAACTCCTTCCCCTGTTCCTTGGATATGCAACACAGGGAAACACCATTTGTCCGCTTCCGATAGAGCTCTCCATCTTGGAAGCAGTAGGCCGTGGCCTACGGGACCACGCATTCCGCGTCCTCTTCTTTCTCTGGTAAAGTCCCTTGCATCAGGCAATCCTTGAGCTCCGCAGTCCAGCATCCCTCCTGAGGCTCCAGCGCCAGGAGCAAGCGAGCTCCTGAGGTCGGGCCACAGGCCGGAGCTCCTGAGGCAGGTGGTTGAGGGAGTTCCTGTCGAGGTTGCGCTGTGCTTGATAGTGACAGTGCTGCTGAGGGCTTGAAGAGTCGTTCCTCAAAAACGCCAGGCTCCTGAGGCAGCCACCTTGATGCCCTCTTGGCGATGTCGTCAGCCTCTTGGTTGGTGCCACGGGGCACATGTTGCAGCTCCAACCCAAAAAACTACTTTTCCATCTTGCGCACCTCGGCAAGATACGCCTCCATGTGCTTGTCTTGGGCTCGTACACTTTGTTGGAGAAGTTGACGAAGAGCTGTGAGTCGCCCTTGATGATGAGGCACTTCACGCCTAGTGCGGCCGTGGTCTTTAAGCCTGCTATGAGGCCCTCGTATTCTTCTATATTGTTGGAAACCTTCTCGCCCTGCTAGAAACAGAGCTGCACGGTGTAATAGAGCTTGTCCTGAGTGGGGGATATAAGCACTATGCCAGCCCCCACGCCATGTCGCGAGAATGCTCCATCGAAGTGCATAACCCAGCCGTTTGGTGCCTCGCTTCCTGGGGAAAGCGACCGATCTTCGCCTGCCTCGAGCCCTGACGCCTCTGTCTACTCTGCCACAAAATCTGCAAGTGCGACTCCTTTGATGACTCTGGTCGTGCTAAATTCCAACTAAAATGCTTGCAGCTCGATGTTCCATTCAGCGACCCTTCCAGCGGAATTGGGACTCCTGAGCACCCTCTCCAATGGGTAGGCTGAGACGACCTTGATGGGGTGACCTTGGAAGTAGTGCCGTAGCTTTCGCGAGGCGACCAACAGCGCGAGCAAGAGCTTCTGGGGCATGGGGTACCATGCCCTTGCATCCCGCAGCACCATTGAAAGGATCGAGAAGAGGTGTCTAGAGGGGGGTGATTAGACACTAAGTGCCAAAGGTTGCAGTTTTTAATTTCTTTAAGTTTAAGTGGAGTTTTGACACAATTTTAACAATCACAATACATAACAAGCAAGCATGCAAAGAGTATATGAGCAGCAGAAAGTAAAGCATGCAACTTGCAAGAACGTAAAGAGATGGGATTGGAGTATGCAAACGCAATCGGAGACACGGATGTTTTTGTCGTCACTACAAAAAAAAGACACATCCGTGACATTTTGGGCTAAGCGAATTTTTTTCTGTCATACATATGACACTTCTATGACGATAATTGTGACAAAACCCGGTATCTCATAGATGTGGTGGGCTCCTACTTCTATGATAAAAAATCATGACAGAAAATGGGCTTTTCATCCTGGGCGGGCCGGAGACGCAGCTGCATGACATTCCTTGGGCCGTCCATAACGGAAAAAACCGTGGTAGAAGCGAGGGGGAGGAAAATTTTGGGGAGTTGCCGGTTACGGTGGGAGGTCGGGGGCCGAGCGATGCGCGTTTCTCTCATACACGTGCAAGGTGTTGGCTCTAACTGAACCCGAGCGAGGCGTTGGGTTCTAATTGAACCCGAGCGATTGCATTGCAGGCTACACGTTACTGAACCCGAGCGATCGATCGATGGCTGTTAACTGAACCCGATGGAGCGATTCCTTTGCTACTGCTGCTAACTGAAGCCGATCGATTGGATGAACAGTGAGCGTT